>NC_034190.2:63738163-63928163 GCF_002021735.2 Oncorhynchus kisutch | reverse complement strand
TTTCAGGCTTCAAACATAAAGATATAAAACTGTATTTTTTTGTGAAGAATCAACAACAAGTGGGACACAATCATGAAGTGGAACAACATTTATTGGATATTTCAAACTTTTTTAACAAATCAAAAACTGAAAAATTGGGCGTGCAAAATTATTCAGCCCCCTTAAGTTAATACTTTGTAGCGCCACCTTTTGCTGCGATTACAGCTGTAAGGCGCTTGGGGTATGTCTCTATCAGTTTTGCACATCGAGAGACTGACATTTTTTCCCATTCCTCCTTGCAAAACAGCTCGAGCTCAGTGAGGTTGGATGGATGACAATGGATGACAGTGTACGGGGGCATTGTCAGCATGACAATGCCCCCGTACACAAAACAAAATAGTTTGTCGAGATCGGTGTGGAAGAACATGACTGGCCAGCACAGAGCACAGAGCCCTGACCTCAACCCCACCAAACACCTTAGGGATTATTTGGAACGCCTACTGTGAGCCAGGCCTAATCGCCCAACATCGGTGCCTTCCCAGAAGAGTGTTTGTGTACATGGATTTTATAATGTTGTATTTTTTTCCCCCAACGCCACTTTCCATCAATTTGTATAGCAGACCCTCATGCCAAATTGAGTCAAAAGCTTCTTTGAAATCAACAGAGCATGACAAGACTTTGCCTTTGTTTTGTTTGTTTGTCAATTAGAGTGTGCAGGGTGAATATGTGGTCTGTCAGACCGTAATTTGGTGAAAAGCCCATTTGACATTTGCTCAGTACATTGTTTTCACTGAGGAAATGTACGTTTCTCTCTCTCTCTTTCTCTCCCTCTCTCTCTCTCTTTCTCCCTTTCTGTCATTTCAAAGGAAATAAAGGAGTGAATAAAGGAAAGCGAGAAACCACTTCAAAGGAATCCCCCTGGTAAACCATTGTTCCATTGTAGTCTGGAAGAGTGCAATCTGATACACACTTTCAACTCTGTTTTGACACCTGTCAGGACTGGCAATGAAATAGTTTCTATTTTTTCTCCACCTCTTTTTGTTGATCTCTTTTTTTTCTCCTTATCTTGCCCTCAACTTGTGTGCATCACCAGTTCCCTTCTGAACGTGGCAGGTCTTCGTCTCATGGTTCTGGATGATCCGTAATGAGAACCAGAGGTTGGGAGGTTGCGGTCTGTCTCTGTGCCCCAGCTGGATGGCAATGTCTGGGGCTGATGGTTGAGTTTGGCTGGGCTGGGTGCTGAGTGCTGCAGGATGTGGTTCTGGCTTGGCCCGCAGTGCTGATCCAGCACACTCCGTGTCTACGACCCTCCAGTCCATGCAATGCACCAGGCCTCTGAGGTTTCTGCTGCAGGCATGCGGGCCATGTGTTGGCACAGTTGGGGCCAGAGTGTGATTCAGACTGAGGAGTTAGCAGTCTGTCTGTCTCTGTCTCTGCACTGTCTGGCCAGAGACACGTGTTTTACATACCACAGAGGGAGGCTGCGGTTCGCCTGACCCACGCTACCCAGACGGTCTGCGATAGCAGCGTTACACTGGTTTGAGGGAAGAGGACTGTTTTACTTCTTTGTCCTGGGGACAGACACAAATGCACACACACACACACACACACACACACACACACACACACACACACACACACACACACACACACACACACACACACACACACACACACACACACACACACACAACTTTACTTCTCCTTTCTTCCTGAAGTCAGTCCCTATCAGAGGCTGGAGGCAGTTCATTAAGCGTGTTGTTTACGCTTGTCTGTTCCCCACCTGTGTGCAGTGAATACTAAAGCCAGGCTACCAGCACAACGTCTCGTTCGGACTCAGAGCAGCCCGCCTGGAATTGATCCTTCTCCCTCTTCGCTGCCTTAGAATTGGGGATTCATTCACAAGCCCCATTATTCTTGTTTCGCTATTTGGGTTTGTGTATCACCCAATTCCATTACGTCCAATGATTTTCTTTGCCCAATGGCTTCCGATTCAAATTGCAATTTCAAGTCATTACCTGCACTTAATTTAACGCTGGTTTGGCAAAGCACAAACTGATATACAAATATACGATGCTGAGCTTACGGTAATAGTGATTCAAGAAATTAAAGTTCCAATTAATATTTTGGGAGTGTTGGTATGAAAGGACAATAGAGCACCCGTATTTATTAGTCATCTGGACCTTCCTTATCCTCAGTAGTAGTCTCCCTATTGTCCTGAGGCGAATCCTAAACATTTCTTCTAGCTTAGTATCAAGAGTCTTTCATTGTCTCTTACATAGTAATTGAAGATGGAAGCAAGGCTGTCCAGAGGGAAATTGCATCATACTCTATTTATTCAGCAAAGGAGAGAAGAGGAGAGGAGACGAGAGAAGAGGAGAGGAGACGAGAGAAGAGGAGAGGAGACGTGAGAAGAGGAGAGGAGAGCAGAATAAGGGAGAGGAGAGGTGAATAGGGGAAGGAAGAGGAGAGGGTAGGAGAAAGAGGGGGGAAAGAGGGTGTGAGAGGAGGGAGGGAGGGAGGGAGGGAGGGAGGGAGGGAGGGAGGGAGGGGAGATTAGGGCAAAGGAGGAGAGCGGAGAGGAAACGAGGAGAGCTGTGGTGGAACACAGTTTAATAACAAGACTGCAGCCGCAGGCAATTAAATCTGCAGCCCAATAGAAGAGCCTGGCTGCCTGGTGTCACAGAGCCCTGTGTTGGCTTCTGAGCAGGAGTCTGTTTACACAGCCCAACTCATGATAAGAAGCTTCACTCACACACAGGGATGATATGGTCAGTGTTGTCTATAGAGTATACTATAGATAATAGTCTGCCAGACCTGGAACTTTCATATTATGTTTGAGGTACCTTAAGGTACAGTTTTATTGTACATTTTTTTAGATTTAGGCTTGGCTCTTCGTTTTTCCTGCTGACAAAGGTTGTCTGCTGTCTGGACTTGTTTGTCTAGCTTATTGGCATTGACTCATTTGAATAGGAAGAGTAAGAACACATTTCATTCACTCACATTACCATGGTACTGTTCATGTTTTTGCCTTGTAGCTGTTTGGAATATTAATATTCATTGTTTACAGCCTGTTTCTAAATCTGGTGTGGGAGAAGATGGCGTCTATTAGTTAAATGCAACTATTTCAACAAATACATGTTTCCTTTGCCAAGTGTGTCCGCGGTTGCCCATCTCCTGTTCATGATGTATATCTTAAGCTGCCCACTGCTCTGTCCCTGTTCACTCCAGTGCCCCGGTGTTGGGGTCAGGGCCAGGAGAGGAGACCAGACAGCACGGACTGCTCTTCCCATTGATTGCCTGGACTGGATTTGAATCGACTGGCTCTTTTGCCCAGACCCTGCCAAAACCTTTAAATGACATAAACACTAGAATAGCTTCATTTTGTTTCTTTTTTTCGCACTGTCCTTGCTGTCTTGCTAATCGGTTGGCATGGCAATGACCTCTGTGGTCGCTCATCTGCCCCCCCCCCCCCCTCCAGTTTCTCTGAGCAATTAGGGCCATTACATGACTTCAAGCAATTAGAAATACTGCATTCCTCTGTCTTCCTCACAGTTGGTTGTGTCTGTACATGTTGTATAACTCTGTGCTTAAAGCTCACACACTGTGCATCAAGACCGCTTTCAAAATCACGAATGCCATCTACAGTACAACTGCATTGCTAGATTTACACGACATGGCTCGTCCAACATCTCATTCCAAAATCATGGGCATTAATATGGAGTTGGTCCCCCCTTTGCTGCTATAACAGCCTCCACTCTTCTGGGAAGGCTTACAACTAGATGTTTAAACATTGCTGGGGGACTTGCTTCCATTCAGCCACAAGAGCATTAGTGAGGTCGGGCACTGATGTTGGGCGATTAGGCCTGGCTCTCAGTCAGCATTCCCAATTCATCCTAGTCAAGGTTTACACACCGATTTCGACCAACCATTTCTGTATGGACCTCGCTTTGTGCACGGGGGCATTGTCATGCTGAAACAGGAAAGAGTCAACCCCAAACTGCCACAAAGTTGGAATAGCGGAATCGTCTAGAATGTCATTGTATGCTGTAGCGTTAAGATTTCCCTACCCTGGAACCAAGGGGCCTAGCCTGAACCATGAAAAACAGCTCCAGACCAGACCTCCTCCACCAAACTTTACAGTTTTCACAATGCATTCGGGCAGGTAGCGTTCTCCTGGCCTCCGCCAAACTTAGATTCGTTCGTCGGACTACCAGACCCATTTCATGAAGCTCCCGACGACCAGTTATTCTGCTGATGTTGCTTCCAGAGGCAGTTTGGAACTCGATATTTGTATTTGTATTAATTATGGATCCCCATTATGTGCAGCCAAAGCAGCAGCTACTCTTCCTTGGGTCCAGCAAAATTAAGGCAGGTTATACAATTTTAAAACATTACAATACATTCACAGATTTCACAACACACTGTGTTCCCTCAGGCCCCTACTCCACCACTACCACATATCTACAGTACAACATCTATGTGTACGTGTGTGTATAGTGTGTATGTTATCGTGTGTGTATGTATGTGTCTGTGCCTATGTTTGTGTTGCTTCACAGTCCCCACTGTTCCATAAGGTGTTTTTTATCTGTTTTTAAAATCTAATTTTACTGCTTGCATCAGTTACTTGATGTGGAATAGAGTTCCATGTAGTCATGGATCTATGTTGTACTGTGCGCCTCCCATAGTCTGTTCTGGACTTTGGGACTGTGAAGAGACCTCTTGTGGCATGTCTTGTGGGGTAGTGAATGTTGCAATCGAGGACAGACAATTTTTACGCGCTACGCGTTTCAGCACTGTCCCGTTCTGTGAGCTTGTGTGGCCTACCACTTTGCGGCTGAGACGTTGTTGCTCCTGGACGTTTTGACTTCCCAATAAAGCTCTTACAGTTGACCGGGGCAGCTCTATTAGGGCAGAAATGGTTGGAAAGGTGGCATTCTATGACAGTGCCACATTGAAAGTCGATGAGCTCTTCAGCACAGGCTACTATACTGCCAATTTTTGTGGAGATTGCATGGCTTTTACAGTTGTCAGCAATGTGTGTGGCTGAAATAGCCGATATCCACACATTTGAAGGCGTGTCCACATACTTTTGGCCATGTAGTGCACTTTTCCAGTCCAGTAAATGTCCAGTCCTCCATTTCCTTAGTTCTAGCTGCTTACAGAATAGAAGCCTAACCATGGTCTCTCTCCCTGTTCCCAGGAGTGTCCCCAGATCCTGCCATCCGCCCAGATCTACATCCCAGTGGGGGTGATGAAGCCCATCACCCTGCTGGCTAAGAACCTGCCTCAGCCCCAGTCTGGACAGAGGAACTACGAGTGTATCTTCCACATCCAGGGAGCCACCTACAGTGTCACCGCCCTGCGCTTCAACAGCACCAGCATCCAGTGTCAGAGGACCTCGGTGAGTACCATACCTGTCCTGTCTTATTCTGCTGTCCTCCACCCCACTCTGTACCGCACTACCACCCAACCACCATCCTAGTCATAGGTAATGCATGATAGAGGTTGTGTTTGTTTCTGTGTGTGTCTCTCTGTGTGTATCAGTGTGATCACCTTCCCTTTAAAAAAATGAGATGCCAGTCTGAGTGTCTCTGTCTTCTTGCTCTTACCTCCCTTTGGGTCCCCCCTCCTCTCTCCCCTGTTCTTTTGATATATTTACTCTGCCCATTTAGTTATAATAGAATCAGCAGCACCAATCCTCAGCCATTATCTACCATGCTCTCCTTTCTCCCACCTCCCTCCCTCTTTCCTGCTCTCTCCTGTCCTCTCTCCCCTTTCTCTCTGTCACTGTCTCTCTTTTCTCTCTCTCTCTCTCTCTCTCTCTCTCTCTCTCTCTCTCTCTGTCTCTGTCTCTGTCTCTCTCCCTCTCCCTCTCCCTCTCCCTCTCCCTCTCCCTCTCCCTCTCCCTCTCCCTCTCCCTCTCTCTCTCTCTCTCTCTCTCTCTCTCTCTCTCTCTCTCTCTCTCTCTGTCTCTCTCTCGCTCTCGCCTCTCTCTCTCTCTCTCTCTCTCTCTCTCTCCCTCTCTCTCTCTCTCTCTCTCTCTCTCTCTCTCTCTCCTCTCCCTCTCTCTCTTTTTCTCCCATTGAGCCGTAGGTTTTGTCCAGCTAGCTCAGCCTGGGTGGACAGTGCTGTAACCATTCAGGCCTGATGAAACACGCAGCTGTATATTCACTTTGACGGACTGCCGCCCATCTGCAGTCATTAACGGGTAGAGTGGTCCCGTGCGTTTGACGGACTGCCGCCCATCTGCAGTCATTAACGGGTAGAGTGGTCCCGTGCGTTTGACAGTGGCATGACACTCGTCTGCGCTCCTTTATTGATGCCCATTATAGTACTCTCTCTCCCCTCTCACTCGAGAAACTCTTGGCACTTCTGAAGGGAACCTAATTACGCAGCTAAGAGCGCGAGGAGAGCTGTCTCACTAAATAGGCCTTTATCGACTGTTTGCTGTCGCAGCCATTTCAAATCAACAGCCTCTGCCCGCTCAGCCAATGGCATGCCATTTCTCCATTGGATATGAGCAGCAGACAAAGCGATATGGGTGTAAACAATCAGCTAGGGCTGCCAAGCAACTGACTATACAATAAGGGGATCATTGTAGCTGTCTCATGGTAACAGACAGCATGATATGTTGTTATGGTTAGTATGCATCATGCACCAAACAGTGTTTATAATGTACGTTTTTCAGCTTGTAGAGCGAGGCTAGTCCAACCTGCATCCCTCTGCCGTCACTGTGTAGTCAGTCAGTCAGGTCAGTCAGGTCAGTCAGTCAGGTCAGTCAGTCAGGTCAGTCAAGTCAGTCAGTCAGTCAGTCAGTCAGTAAGGTCAGTCAGTCAGGCAGGTCAGTCAGTCCAGTCAGTCAGTCCAGTCAGTCAGTCAGTCAGTCAGTAAGGTCAGTCAGTCAGGTCAGTCAGGTCAGTCAGGTCAGTCAGTCAGGTCAGTCAGGTCAGTCAGTCAGTCAGTCAGTCAGTCAGGTCAGTCAGTCAGTCAGTCAGGTTAGTCAGGTCAGTCAGGTCAGTCAGGTCAGTCAGTCAGTCCAGTCAGTCAGGTCAGTCAGTCAGTCAGTCAGGTCAGTCAGTCAGTGTGCTGCTGGTGGCAGATGGAGGCAGGGAGACACACTGTAACATGTCTTTGCCACTACTCAGCAAGCCAGACAAGCTGGCAATTTTAATATGGAACGGCAATTTCAGTCGTGTTCATTTCCACAGTGAAATCACATCAGTTAAATTAGAACCAATTACTTAACATTCTGTGATTTTAGCGTGAGTGAATTATGTCTCTGTTTCAGAGCTTTCTTATTAAAGGAAGTTATTAGCATATTTACCGTGGCACGGGGTGGTCATACCGACCCAAGTTCCTTTAACATGCCATCACTGTACCCGCCAGCCCCCATTCAGCCCTCAAGGATGGCTCGTTCCCTCTCACTGGCCACGTCACTTTACTGAACCAGTCCACTTCTCTCACTGAGGGCAGAATAAACAGTGCAGGCAGATCTCCAGGTAGAACCTGTAGCAGTGCACCAGCCTTGACCTGTGATGGAGCCCAGCCCAGGCCTCCTGTGATGGAGCCCCAGATAGATCCTCTCATCGTTAGATCAGTAGTTAGTTGTCGGCGTGTGCTTGTGGTGTATTGACCTCCTCGTCTCTAAATGCGAACAGTTAATAAAACATGAACATTCGTTAAGGGAGCGAGAGATGGAGAGAGAGATAGGGAGAGAGAGAGAGAGATGGAGAGAGAGAGGGAGAGAGAGAGAGAGAGATGGAGAGAGAGAGAGATAGGGAGAGGGAGATGGAGAGGGAGAGAGAGAGGGAGAGAGAGAGAGAGATGGAGAGAGAGAGGGAGAGAGAGAGAGAGAGATGGAGAGAGAGAGAGATAGGGAGAGGGAGAGATAGGGAGATGAGAGGGAGAGAGAGGGAGAGAGAGAGGGAGAGAGAGAGAGGGAGAGAGAGAGAGAGATGGAGAGAGAGAGAGATAGGGAGAGGGAGAGATAGGGAGAGGGAGATGGAGAGGGAGAGAGAGAGAGAGAGAGATGGAGAGAGAGAGGGAGAGAGAGAGAGAGATGGAGAGAGAGAGAGATAGGGAGAGGGAGATGGAGAGGGAGAGAGAGAGGGAGAGAGAGAGAGAGATGGAGAGAGAGAGAGATAGGGAGAGGGAGATGGAGAGGGAGAGAGAGAGCGAGAGAGATGGAGAGAGAGAGATGGAGAGAGAGAGAGCGAGAGAGATGGAGAGTGAGAGAGAGATGGAGAGGGAGAAGGAGAGATGGAGAGGGAGAGAGATGGAGAGAGAGAGCGAGAGAGATGGAGAGAGAGAGAGATGGAGAGTGAGAGAGTGAGAGAGCGAGAGAGATGGAGAGAGAGAGAGATGGAGAGAGAGAGATGGAGAGAGAGAGAGAGATGGAGAGAGAGAGCCAGGCGGATCGATTGAATAAACAAGAGAGGTGCACTGTAGTGTGTTCTGCCGTGTGCTGTGGACTATCATTGAGTTTATTAGCTCATTGGCCCGTCTCTCTGCTGACCAGAGAACAGAGGACACAGCACATCCATCCTGCTCTAGTGTTTGCACTGTAGAGACACTCTAGTCAACCTAGTGTTTACCATCAATCTCCAGAGTGGCGTGGTGGTGTATGTGTGGATGGATGGATTCATGTGTATCGACGTAGCATGTTGGAGTGTGTGTGTGGGTGTGTGTGTGTGTGTGGGTGTGGGTGTGGGTGTGGGTGTGGGTGTGGGTGGGGGTGTGTGTGTGTGTGGGTGTGTGTGTGGGTGTGTGTGGGTGTGTGTGGGTGTGGGGTGTGTGTGTGTGAATAGGTCTTGAAGACACAGAGGACTGGGTTGGAGAGTTAACATCAACCCTGCGGAGCACCGACACCTTCTCTTAGTAAGAAATGCATGGCAATTAAAATGGGCTGCTGAGGCCAAGCTAACCCATAAGGATGATGTCATTCATGATCTAACTAGCTCATATCCTGTATCTGTAGGTCAGTTTAGAGTCCTTCCACCATACTATGTTATCACTTAGAGTGGAGAGGGAGAGCCAGAAGGAGAGCTTGGAGCACAGAGGAAAATACAGAGAGATCATATCAGGGAAAGCTTCATCATATTGGCTTCCTCTCTGGGAGATGGCTGGCCTCTCTCTCCCCTCTAGAACCCCCTCCCCCTCCCCCCACACACACACAATGATTGAACTGGATGAGAAGGGGAGATCTTGTCCAGGATCTCCCCTTCAGCAGCTTCAGTCTCTCAGCCTTGGTAGGAAAAGGACGAGGCCTGTCAGGTGGCTTTGATAGGATCTAAGTCATTCCCGTGCAGATAACATGATGATGAATTGTATTGGTCCAGCAGAGCGACTGGCAAACCTGGGATCACCGCAGGTCCCTTCAACTGAGGGACAAAGAAAATGGTAGTAGAGGGTGAGAAGGAAAGGATGGGCCTGACCACTCAGTCCCTCTCTTCCACCCCCATCACCATGGACCCAGGCCTGGCCTGACCACTCAGTCCCTCTCTTCCACCCCCATCACCATGGACACAGGCCTGGCCTGACCGCTCAGTCCCTCTCTTTCCACCCCCATCACCATGGACCCAGGCCTGGCATGACCACTCAGTCCCTCTCTTCCACCCCCATCACCATGGACACAGGCCTGGCCTGACCGCTCAGTCCCTCTCTTCCACCCCCACCACCATGGACACAGGCCTGGCCTGACCGCTCAGTCCCTCTCTTCCACCCCCATCACCATGGACCCAGGCCTGGCCTGACCACTCAGTCCCTCTCTTCCACCCCCATCACCATGGACCCAGGGCTGGAGAGGACAGGTTGGTCCACTTAACTGTAAACTCTGTTTGGTGCTGTCTTTCCTCCATTCCTCAGAGCCCATTGGGCGGGAGAAGAAGACACACACACAGACTCCACAGAGTACCATTCTCCACAGGTAATACATTATCATGTATTACCTGTGGAGGACACACACAGCCTAGTCTGGCCATGTCTCAGTTCTGAGACGGATAGAGCCAATAAGACCTGTTCACTGTCTGTTTATGCATTATTGAACATAGTGCTGGCATTTAACACACAATCACACATTCTTGCACAGCAGGGACATACACTCACATGCCTCGATACACATTCATGGCTACATAAGCACATACTGTCACGAACCTCGCTGAAGAGGGTGCCTCTTCCTGTTCGGGCGGGGCTCGGCGGTCGTCGTCACGGCCTATTAGCTGCCATCGATTCTTTTTCCGTTTGTGTTTGTTATTGGTTAATTGGGTACACCTGTTTTGTATTAGGGTTTGTTTGTAGGGTATTCTACGGGCACTAGGCCTGCTGGGTATTTTGTGCTTGTTAATTGTTACTCTGTGTTTGATGGTGTATTTGCTTTTCGTGTTCTTTATTTATCCGGTCTATTTTGTCCTGTTGTTTTTGGAAGGCAACTTATACGCCTTGTGTGTTGGCGTCATCGTTTTGGTTGCACCGGTGAATACATTTTGATAAACGACAGAACCCCTGCTCTCTGCGCCTGATTCCACCCACCACTCATAGTTATTCGTAACACATACAGTACTGTATGTATAGATAGCATACACAGTTCTCCAGTGGGGTTTAAAACTCCACAATCAGGCATATGGAAATGCTTCCCATGAACACTCTAACTAGCTTTACCAGACTCTGGACGCTCAGCATCAGCACAATATTGGCCCGTTTTTAAGTGATTTATGATACAACCAGAATTGCTTGTGCATTTAGATTCTGGTTGACATATTAATGTATTTATATTACACAGGCATGCTAACATACAGGCACACGTGTACGCGTAAACCCACAGAAAACATACACGCGCCATATAATAAGAAATCTTTCATGCAGCAACTTAATTTTATTCAATTCAAATGCTGCTGGGGTATGTTCCATTGGCTCATAAATGGAATAGAAACAGGTAAATTCCTGCCCCACGTAAGACAGACAGACAGACAGACAGACAGACAGACAGACAGACAGACAGACAGACAGACAGACAGACAGACAGACAGACAGACAGACAGACAGACAGACAGACAGACAGACAGACAGACAGACAGACAGACAGACAGACAGACAGACAGACAGACATAAAGAGACAGACATACATAAAGAGACAGAGAGAGACAGAAAGAGACATACAGTGGGGCAAAAAAGTATTTAGTCAGCCACCAATTGTGCAAGTTCTGCTACTTAAAAAGATGAGAGAGGCCTGTAATTTTCATCATAGGTACACTTCAACAATGACAGACAAAAAGAGGGGAAAAAATCCAGAAAATCAGACAGACAGACAGACAGACAGACAGACAGACAGACAGACAGACAGACAGACAGACAGACAGACAGACAGACAGACAGACAGACAGACAGACAGACAGACAGACAGACAGACAGACAGACAGACAGACAGACAGACAGACATAAAGAGACAGACAAAGATACAGACAGACATAAAGAGACATACAGACAAAGAGAGAGAAAGAGAGAGGTACAAAGAGAGAGAAAGAGAGACAGAGAGAGAGAGAGAGAGAGAGAGAAAGAAAGAGACAGAGAGAGAGAAAGAGAGAGACAGAGAGAGATACAAAGAGAGATACAAAGAGAGAGACAAAGAGAGAGAAAGAGAGAGGTACAAGAGAGAGAAAGAGAGAGGTACAAAGAGAGAGAAGAGAGAGAGAGATACAGACAGAGAGAGAGAGATACAAAGAGAGAGAAAGAGAGAGAGACAGAGAGAGAGAGATACAGACAGAGAGAGAGAGATACAAAGAGAGAGAAAGAGAGAGGTCCAAAGAGAGAGAAAGAGAGAGGTACAAAGAGAGAGAAAGAAAGAGGTACAAAGAGAGAGAAAGAGAGAGGTACAAAGAGAGAGAAAGGGAGAGGTACAAAGAGAGAGAAAGAGAGAGGTACAAGAGAGAGAAAGAGAGAGATAGAAAGAGAGAGAAAGAGAGAGGTACAAAGAGAGAGAAAGAGAGAGATACAGAGAGAGAGAGAGACAGAGAGAGAAAGAGAGAGAAAGAGAGAGACAGAGAGAGAGAGAAAGAGAGAGAGAGAGACAAAGAGAGAGAGAGAGAGAAAGAGAGAGATATACAGAGAGAAAGAGAGAGATACAGAAAGAGAGAGAGAGACAGAGAGAGAGAGAGAAAGAGAGAGAGAGACAGAGAGAGAGAGAGAAAGAGAGAGAGAGAAAGAGAGAGAGAGACAAAGAGAGTGAAAGAGAGAGAAAGAGAGAGAGACAAAGAGAGAGAAAGAGAGACACCGAGAGAGAGACAAAGAGAGCGAAAGAAAGATACAAAGAGAGAGAATGAGAGAGAGACAGAGAGAGAGACAGAAAGCGATGGCATCTAGAGGAGGGGAAGGGGGTTTCTCAGTAACATTGCTTAGGTGGGCTGGGGGCGGGCCCCTCGCTGATGTTTTAACCACACACGCAGGTACCCCTTCAAAATGACTAATTATCTGTGGGTGACCTGCACAAAGGCACTGGGTTCTTCCCCTCTCCCGAGCAGCATCTGGCCTGTTTTGTTAACATCAGCACTTTTCTGCCCAGCAGACACTGGATATCCAGCCTACACACACACATTCACACTCACAAACACACCAGAGTGCCCTCCTCTCTATATGAATAGCACAGGACATGCAATTCCAGGAGACAATTAATTGAGAGGAAAGATGATAAAGAATGAAATGCTGGTTCATGTGTATGTTGTTCTTAATGAGGTCAGGGACATGTTACTGCTCACCTTGGATTTTCTCTGTTCGCATGGCTGATTCATTTCACACAACAGCCTCCACACACCGGCCAGGATACAGTCATGAGCATGATTACTCATCCTGGAACAGAGGAGGAACAGAGAGGAACAGAGAGGAACAGAGAGGAACAGAGAGGAACTGAGAGGAACTGAGAGGGGCAC
Source organism: Oncorhynchus kisutch (assembly GCF_002021735.2). Lineage (NCBI taxonomy): Eukaryota > Metazoa > Chordata > Actinopteri > Salmoniformes > Salmonidae > Oncorhynchus > Oncorhynchus kisutch. The sequence continues at coordinate 63,915,264 of NC_034190.2, read as the reverse complement.
AGAGAGGAACAGAGTGGAACAGGGAGGAACAGAGTGGAACAGGGAGGAACAGAGTGGAGCACAGAGAGGAACAGAGAGGAACAGAGAGGAACAGAGTGGAACAGGGAGGAACAGAGAGGAACAGAGAGGAACAGGGAGGAACAGAGAGGAACAGAGAGGAACAGAGAGGAACAGGGAGGAACATAGAGGAACAGGGAGGAACAGAGAGGAACAGGGAGGAACAGAGAGGAACAGAGAGGAACAGAGAGGAACAGAGAAGAACAGAGAGAACAGGGAGGAACAGAGAGGAACAGGGAGGAACAGAGAGGAACAGGGAGGAACAGAGAGGAACAGAGAGGAACAGAGTGGAACAGGGAGGAACAGGGAGGAACAGGGAGGAACAGAGAGGAACAGGGAGGAACAGGGAGGAACAGAGAGGAACAGGGAGGAACAGAGAGGAACAGAGAGGAACAGGGAGGAACAGGGAGGAACAGAGAGGAACAGGGAGGAACAGAGAGGAACAGGGAGGAACAGAGTGGAACAGGGAGGAACAGAGTGGAACAGGGAGGAACAGGGAGGAACAGGGAGGAACAGGGAGGAACAGAGAGGAACAGGGAGGAACAGAGAGGAACAGGGAGGAACAGAGAGGAACAGGGAGGAACAGGGAGGAACAGAGAGGAACAGGGAGGAAAAGAGTGGAACAGGGAGGAACAGAGAGGAACAGAGTGGAACAGGGAGGAACAGAGAGGAACAGGGAGGAACAGAGAGGAACAGAGAGGAACAGGGAGGAACAGAGTGGATCAGGGAGGAACAGAGAGGAACAGGGAGGAACAGAGAGGAACAGGGAGGAACAGGGAGGAACAGAGAGGAACAGGGAGGAACAGGGAGGAACAGAGTGGAACAGAGAGGAACAGAGTGGAACAGGGAGGAACAGAGTGGAACAGGGAGGAACAGAGAGGAACAGAGAGAAACAGGGAGGAACAGAGTGGAACAGGGAGGAACAGAGTGGAACAGAGTGGAACAGGGAGGAACAGAGTGGAACAGGGAGGAACAGAGTGGAACAGGGAGGAACAGAGAGGAACAGGGAGGAACAGAGAGGAACAGGGAGGAACAGAGTGGAACAGGGAGGAACAGAGTGGAACAGGGAGGAACAGAGAGGAACAGGGAGGAACAGAGTGGAACAGGGAGGAACAGAGAGGATCCTGACCGGTCCTGACTCTCCCATCTATCTAGATGTGATGAAGTCACCGGTTCTGACACTCCCATCTATCTAGATGTGATGAAGACACCGGTCCTGACTCTCCCATCTATCTAGATGTGATGAAGACACCGGTCCTGACTCTCCCATCTATCTAGGTGTGATGAAGACACCGGTCCTGACTCTCCCATCTATCTAGATGTGATGAAGACATCGGTCCTGACTCTCCCATCTATCTAGATGTGATGAAGACACCGGTCCTGACTCTCCCATCTATCTAGGTGTGATGAAGACACCGGTCCTGACTCTCCCATCTATCTAGGTGTGATGAAGACACCGGTCCTGACTCTCCCATCTATCTAGATGTGATGAAGACACCGGTCCTGACTCTCCCATCTATCTAGGTGTGATGAAGACACCGGTCCTGACTCTCCCATCTATCTAGGTGTGATGAAGACACCGGTCCTGACTCTCCCATCTCTGTCCTGGTGCTGGCTGGTCCTGTCTGGTGCCAGTGAGGTACATGGTGTTGAGTTGGTGTCACGCTAGCATCATGGTGTCATTGGCATGTTGTAAACGGGCACATAAATAAAGCAGGGTGGTGGCGGCAAGGAGAACAGGGCATCTTGGTGGTTGGTGGCCGTTGTGTCGCAGGCGGACTAATCGTGGCGTTTAAAGTTTAATGTGGGCCACAGAGATGTGTCAGGAGCAGGGTTAGACTGCTGGTGTCCATGGCCTTCACTCATTAATGATGAATGGGCAGGGTAGGGGGCTGGGGTGGGATCCCATGTCCTGCCCAGTTTAGTGTTGTGATTTAACAGACAAGAGTGGTTGAGGTCAAAATGAGCAGATGGGTTCTTGTAACAGAGGCAAGGGACATTTTGGATGTAGAGTGAGTCAAGATAGGAGTTTTCAGGTCAGATCACTGAATAAGGCTGTACATACAGCTGCCAGCAACTAAATAAACAATGCAGCATAAGATGTGGAGACCAGTGTTAATTGAGTGGGTCAGGGGTTGGCCTTTATGGCCAGACTATGCGTAGGTTGGAGGCTGGGCCAGAAAGTCTGGGTGAAGGGCTCCTGGGGTCTGTACATACAGTACAGTGTGTGTTAGACCTCAGCCCACTCTCTGATCTCTGTAGCCGACGTTGAGTTGGACTTTCAAATGTGTTAACCCTCTCAAGGCTGCCGGGCCGTGTCCTCGGTGCATACGCAGACCAGCAGACTGTCTTCACAGACATCCAACCTCTCCCTATCCCAGTCTGTAATCTCCACTTGCTTCAAGGTAACTGAACTAAATGAATATTGGCCCCTAGCACACATCTCTTCCATCGTGAAGTGCTTTGAGAGGCTAGTCAAGGACCATATCACCTCCATCTTCCCCGATAGCTTAGACCTACTACAATTTGCATACCGCCCCAACAAATCCATCACACCGCACAGCACCTTATCCCACCTTGACAAGAGGAATAGCTACTGTATGTGAGAATGGTGTTCATCAACTACCGCTCTGCTTTCAACACCATAGTTCTCGCCAAGCTTGTCACTAAGCTCAGGGCCCTGGGTTTGAAGTCCTCCCTGTGTAACTGGGTCCTGGACTTCCTGACGGGCCGACCCCAGGTGGTGAGGGTAGGCAACATCACCTCCTCTATGCTGACCCTCAACACAGCCCCTTCCTGTACTCCCTGTTCACCCATGAATGCGTGCCAACTCATTCATCAAGTTTTCTGACGACACGAAACTGGGAGTCCTGATTAACAACGACGAGACAGCTGATTTTATAGGTCCCCCAACTTTTCTGTTGGAAAATCATCAACAAATCAGCTCAAAGTGATTTTAACTGAGGAAATCTGTTCCCAAGTATTCCCACGCATAAATAGAGACAAATTTTGTCTTATCATAATAAAATTATGATTTTAAATAAATCAGTTTTTGTCAAAACTATACTATATCTGTTTGGGATTCTTACGGTCAATTTGCAGTGTACAAATTATCTATTACTATGTTCCGGCCCCCGACCATCCTCTCAAGGAAAAATCGGCCCACGGCTGGATGTAATTGGGGACCCCTGGCCTACAGGGAAGAGGTTAGAGCCCTGGCGGAGTGGGCCAATAACATGACCTCTTCCACAATGTCAAAAAACAAAGGAGCTGATGGTGGACTACAGGAGACAGAAGAGGGAGCATGCCCCCATCCACATCAACGGGGCCACAGTGGAGAGGGTCAAAGCTTGGTGTGCACATCACTGAGGACCTGAAATGGCAGCCGCCTGCAACCACAGGCGGCTGAAGAAATTCAGTAGGGCCTCTAGGACCCTGACACACTTCTACAAACGCAACATTGAGAGCATTCTCTCGGACTGCATCACTGCATCACTGCATCACTGCATCACCGCATCACTGCATCACCGCATGGCTCTCCAGAGGGAGGTGCGGTCAACCCAACGCGTCACGGGAACATGCTGCCGGCCCTCCAGGACATTTAGGACACTCTGTGTCAAAGGAAGGCCAAAAAGATCATCAAGGACTTCAGCCACCCGAGCCACGGTCTGTTCACTCTCACCACCTTCTAGCAAACGGAGACGGTCGCCTTCAGACATCACTAATGGGCTGCCTGCCCGGTACTCGGCCCTGTACCTTGAGCCCTGCCCCATGTATATAGAGTCATTGAATGCTGGCCACCTCATATTCTGTTAATTTACTGTTGATTACTCACTGTATATCTACAGTATATACTGTATTCTCAACATGGCCCATCGTAATATACCTACTACTGTACATACCATTTTCATTCCAATGATATACTGTCTATACACTCCATATATTTATATTCTGCATTCTGACACATGCTCCCTCTAATATATCTACTCAGGATTGTTAATTGGTCCCATTCTGTCATTTCATGATTTTAGTTTATATATATATATTAGTTTTATAATTTTGTGTTTGTATTGTATTTACAAGACATTCTACTGCACTGTTGGAGCTAGTAACATAAGCATGTACCTGCACCTGCTATAACACCTGCAAATCTCTATCCACAACCAATCAACTTTGATTTGATTTGATTTGACTGGGTGCCCATGGGAAGAGGTATAAGGCTGGGAGGAAGCGCAGGGCCCAAATGAGACGTGTCAGGGAACAAATTGAAAATGCCAATTTCACTTACTCCTCGGCATCGTTCTTCACGCCTAAATTCTGCCACTTATTTCATGTGTAAATGAATGGCCTCCTCACAGTCATTTAGATTTATCCAGATTTCCATCCTCCTTTCGCTCCCATTCTCCCTCCCCATCAGCTCAAAATATACCTCTATATGCCCTGGATGTGTAGTATTGGTATTGGAAACCTGATGGGTATGTTTGTGTGTCTGTTCATATTTATGAAGAAGTTTGTTTTTTGAGGGGGTTTCTGGGTGCAAGTGTTGTGATTGGGTGAAGAGTGAGGTTCACTCCTCTTTCTCTTACTCCCCTTCTTTCATACCAATCTGACTCTGTCTCACACATAGTGATGTGAATACTGACACTGAATGTTCAGGCTCCATGAGGCCTGTAGATACTGATCAATGTTTGTTTCTCTTTCTCTCCATCTTTCCAGTACGACTATGAGGGTAATGAAATCAGTGACCTGCCTGTGGATCTCTCTGTGGTGTGGAATGGCAACCAAGTCATCGACAACCCCTTCAACATACAAGGTAAAACCTCCCTTCTCCCCTCCTCTCCTCTCTCCCCTCTACTCCTCTCTCCCCTCGTCTCCCTTCTCCTCTCTCCCCTCTTCTCCTCTCTCCCCTCTTCTCCTCTCTCCCCTCCTCTCCTCTCTCCCCTCTTTTCCTCTCTCACCTCCTCTCCTCTCTCACCTCTTTTCCTCCCCCTCTCTCCCCTCCTCTCCTCTCTCCCCTCTTCTCCTCTCTCCCCTCCTCTCCCTTCTCCCCTCCTCACCTCCCCTCTCTCTCCTCTCCTCTCTCCCCTCTTCTCCTCTCCCTTCTCCCCTCTTCTCCTCTCTCCTCTCCCCTCCTCTCCTCTCTCCCCTCTTCTCCTCTCTCCCCTCCTCTCCCTTCTCCCCTCCTCTCCTCTCTCCCCTCTTCTCCTCTCCCTTCTCCCCTCCTCTCCTCTCTCCCCTCTTCTCCTCTCCCTTCTCCCCTCTTCTCCTCTCTCCTCTCCCCTCCTCTCCTCTCTCCCCTCTTCTCCTCTCTCCCCTCCTCTCCTCTCTCCCCTCGTCGCTACACTCTTTTAAATCCCTAAGATCCCATTGGAGGAGCCCCTTCCTCTCCAGCAGCACGTCTTTGAAAGGGAATGAAAGTGTTTTTACGCATGGCTACGCCTCTTGCTAGGCCCCGCTGGGTTCAATAATGCTTATCTCTCCCAGCGCTGTTTGCAGTAACTCCTCCAAAACAACATGCTGCAGATGAATAGAGTGGTGATAAATAAATAAAGAGAGGGATGGATGGAATTCGAGGAAGAGAACACGATTTGGGCCTTTGTTCCTCTGTGATCTGGCTGGTCTGGGGTCAGATCCTACTATTGCTGCTTAGGAGGCTCATCCTGCTGGATGGAGAGCCAGGTCTCAGTCATCACTAGGGGAAAGATAGTTGAGTAGCACTGCGTTTAAGATAAACATCCTAACACATTTTTTATTTCACCTTTATTTAACTTTTATTTAACTTTTATTTAACCAGGAAGCCAGTTGAGAACAAGTTCTCATTTATAACTGCGACCTGGCCAAGATAAAGCAAAGCAGTGCGACACAAACAACAACAGAGTTACACATGGAATAAACAAACATACAGTCAATAATACAGTAGAAATGTCTGTATACATGTCTGTATACAGCATGTGCAAATGAGGTAAGATAAGGGGGGGGGGGTGTGAGGCAATAAATTGTCCAAAGTGGCGAAATTATTATAGTATGGCAAATGAAACACTGGGGTGAAAGATGTGCAGAAGATGAGTGTGCAAGTAGCGGTACTGGGGTGCAAAGGAGCAAAATAAATATGGTGATGAGGTAGTTAGATGGGCTATTTACAGATTGGCTATGTACAGGAGCAGTGATCTGTGAGCTGAGATAAGGCAGGGCTTTACCTAGCAACGACTTATAGATGACCTAAGCCAGTGGGTTTGGTGACGAATATGTAGCGAGGACCAGCCAACCAGAGCATACAGGTCGCAGTGTTGGGTAGTATATGTGGCTTTGGTGACAAAACGGATGGCACTGTGGTAGACTGCATCCAATTTGCTGAGTAGAGTTTTGGAGGCTATTTTGTAAATGACATCGCCGAAGTCAAGGATCGGTAGGATGGTCAGTTTTACAAGGGTTTGTTTGGCAGCATGAGTGAAGGATGCTTTGCTGTGAAATAGGAAGCCGATTCTAGATTTAATTTTGGATTGGAGATGCTTAATGTGAATCTGGAAGGAGAGTTTACAGTCTAACCAGACACCTAGGTTTTTGTAGTTGTCCACATATTCTAAGTCAGCCGTCCAGAGTAGTGATGCTGGTCGGGTGGGTAGGTGTGGACAGCGATCGGTTGAAAAGCATGCATTTAGTTTTGCTTGCATTTAAGAGCAGTTGGAGGCCACGGAAGGAGAGTTGTATGGCATTGAAGCTTGTCTGGAGGTTAGTTAACACAGTGTCCAAAGAAGGGCCAGAAGTATACAGAATGGTGTCACATGGAGTTATCTTTTACCAATGGGGTATCGATCCATCCTCTGTTTCCCCACCATGTGGTGGAGCTGGGTGTCTCCAGATTATATCCTTTCTATTTAGAGTAGATAGAAGTAATATCACGATGTCTCCCTCATCCTCACACCGTATTTTAGACACCCCCATTCTGGTCATTGGATCAAGGTTATTTGATCTAAACACGCTAAAACGCTTTATGTCGAATTGCGTTTAACGCCTGGCCTCATTTGTTAATTGGCATTTGCGAACTCACTCTGCATATTGCTGCTTGAGCGTGACCTGATTTGTTGTTGTGGGGGCTGGGCCTGTATAAGGCTGAAGTGTCTGTCTGACTGCTCTGAAAGCCTTTCCATGAAAGGATTGTGGATTAAATGGACCCCTCTCTCTCAGTAATATAAGATAAGTAGAGGTTTTAACATGCACTCAGTGGCGCGTCGTGTCCTTTTGCATCACCTTGGATGCTGAGCACTCTTTATTCTCCTGCCTACGGATTGTCACAAAATCTGTAATGACACACCCATTTCCTGATTTGGAATACAGTCTCTCTCCCATAGTAGCATTTGTTAAAGCTGGAACAGAATCTAAACTTTCTTAGTACCTGCTGTGCAGAGGCCAGTTACATTGTACTCTGCCCAAACTTCCACGCTTAATTTGACACGTTGAAAGATCCCCAAACTTAATTTCAAACCAGCCCTGCTTTATTCAAGCCCAACAAAGGCCTTCCCTTTCCTCACCCTTCCCTGTGTTTTTCTCTATTTGCCTCTGTCCCTCCCTCCCTCCGTGAATCATGGTGAATTATCCATCTCTGCCCGACTGCCCGAGAAAGCCCATTTTTGCCTTGGTGTAAAGTGGAAATCTTAATGTAATTAAATCATTAATTTGGTTCAGTTTAATTAGCACCGCGCTACTTTTAAGCTTAGCCGTGGCAAATCAGATTAACAGGCAGGTCCTCGGCGGGTGGATGGATACGCCGTCTCCTTTGAAGTCCTGCGGCTGTCTGTGGAGCGCCGTGCCGTGATGTTCTTTTTTCACCATCTTTCTTTTGTTTTCTATCTCTCTCTCCTGCTCATTTTCTCTATTTATCTATTTCTCTCTCCCCTCTCTCTCCTTCTTTCTCTTTCTCCTCTCTCTCAATTCTTACTGCTAATTGCTAATTCTTTTAAAAGCATAACTCTGGGCATTCGTGCCCCCCCCCCCCAAAAAAAAAACCCACAACAACAACAAGGGAATTAGGTGTTTTCATGTCTTATTTTAATGCTTGTTTCTCATACCACAGCATGAAGGTGAAATGCAAGGTGTTGAAACTTAGTCTCAAACAACAATTATATTCACCTCTATCTCTCCTTCTCTCTCTCGCTCTGTTCTCACTGTGTTTCAGCCCACCTGTATAAGTGTTATGCGCTGCGGGACAGCTGTGGGATGTGTCTGAAGGCTGACCCCAGGTTCGAGTGTGGCTGGTGTGTTCAGGAGAAGAAGTGTTCTCTGAGACAGGAGTGTGCCCCACTGGACAGCAGCTGGATGCACGCCACTGCCGGCAACAGCCGCTGTACACACCCAAAGATCACCAAGGTGAGACAGGCTCTAGGTGTGTGTGGGTGTGCAGTAGGATCCAGTTCAAATCCAATTTGATTTGTCACATGCGCCGAATACAACAAGTGTAGACCTTACCGGGAAATGCTTACGTACAAGCCCTTAACCAACAGTGCAGTTCAAGAAAATATTTACTTGACCTTCCGAGTGGCGCAGCTGTCTAAAGCACTGAATCGCAGTGCTAGAGGCGTCACTGCAGACCTGGTTCTGGGCTGTATCACAACAGGAGTCCCATAGGATGGCGCACAGTTGGCCCCGTGTCGTCTGGGTTAGGGGAGGGTTTTGCCGGGGGGCTTTACTTGGCTCATCGCGCTCTAGTGACTCCTTGTGGTGGGCCGTGCACCTCTAGGCTGACCTTGGTCGTCAGTTGAACGGTGTTTCCTCCGACATGTTGCTGCAGCTGGCTTCGGGGTTAAGCGGGCGAGTGTTAAGAGGCGTGGTTTGGCGTGTCATGTTTTTTTAGGACGCATAACTTTCCCGAGCCCGTTGGGGAGTTGCAGTGATGAAACAAGATTGAAATTGGGGAGGAAAAGGGGGTAAAATATAATAAAAAATATATTCTAAAAGTAATAAATACTATCAAAAGTAACACAATAAATGAACATTAACCTGGCTATATACAGGGAGTACCGGTACCAAGTCAATGTGCTGGGGTACAGGTTAGTCGAGTTAATTAGGTAGGGGTAAAGTGACTATGCATAGATAATAAACAGTGAGTTGCAGCATTGTAAAAACAAAGGGGGGTGTCAATGTAAATAGTCCAGGTGGCCATTTGATTAAATATTAAGTAGTCTTATGGTTTGGGGTTAGCCGCTGTTAAGGGGCCTTCTGGATCTAGACTTGGCGCTCTGGTACCGCTTGCCTTGCGGGCAAGAACAGTCTATGACTGGGGGGACTGGAGTCTTTGACAATTTTTTCAGCCTTCCTCTGACACTGCCTAGTATATAGGTCCTGGATGGCAGGAAGCTTAGCCCCCGTGATGTACTGGGCTGTACGCACTACCCTCTGTAGCACCTTACTGTTGGTCAGGATGCTCTCGATGGTGCAGCAGTTTAACTTTTTGAAGATCTGTGGACCCATACCAAATATTTTCAGTCTCCTGAGGGGCGAATAGGTGTTGTTATGCCCTCTTCATGACTGTCTTGGTGTGTTTGAACCATAATAGTTTGTTGGTGATGTGGACACCAAGGAACTTGAAGCTCTCGACCCGCTCCACTACAGCCCCGTCGATGTGAATGGGGGCGTGTTTGGCCTTCCTTTTCCTGTAGTCCACGATCAGCTCCTTTGTCTTGCTCACGTTGAGGGTGAGGTTGTTGTTCTGGCACCACACTGCCAGGTCTCTGACCTCCTCCCTATGGCCCGCCAGGAAGTCCAGGATCCAGTTGCAGAGGGAGGTGTTCAGTCCCAGGGTCCTTAGCTTAGTGATGAGCTTTGTGGTCGCTATGGTGTTGGACGCTGAGCTGTAGTCAATGAACAGCATTCTCACATAGGTGTTCCTTTGCCCAGGTGGGAAAGGGACATGTGGAGTGCGAATGAGATTGCGTCATCTGTGGATCTATTGGGGCGGTATGCTTCTTGGCTACGGACGTGAGTGCTACGAGGCTCTTTTGGATAGCTGGTTTGGATGTACGGTGGTCATCTGTTGATCTGTGCCTCAGTAAAGACCTGATGCTGGCTGTGTACCAGACTACTGTTCTCTCTCTCTCTGTGTCTCTTGCTGTCTCTCTCTCTGTCTCCGTCTCTCTCCCTCTCTCTCTCTCTGTGTCTCTTGCTGTCTCTCTCTCTGTCTCCGTCTCTCTCCCTCTCTCTCTCTCTGTCTCCGTCTCTCTCCCTCTCTCTCTCGCTGTCTCTCTCTCTGTCTCCGTCTCTCTCTCTCTGTCACTCTCTGTCTCTATCTCCATCATTCTCTGCTCTAGTGCTAAACCTCACAATGCGTTTATAGCTGATTACATCCCTACCACCTACACACAGCAACAAGCCCAGCCACACTCCACCTACTCCTGATTTAACCTCGCCCCATTCAAGAACAAATCCAACTCATTCCCCTATTATTGCTATTTGCAGTATATTTGCTGCACCTGACACCTTGCTTGGGGGCAAATGCAGAGTGTTGTGTTAGTGTGTGTGTCTGCGTCCTTTAATCTACTCTGGAGAGGCAGCTAGTGTTTCAGCACATTATAAATCCCAGATATTGGATAATTGGCACTGGCACAGGAACTAATCCCTCCACGATGCCTGCCTCTGTCTCTCTCTCTCTCTCTCTCTCTCTCTCTCTCTCTCTCTCACTCAGACAGAGCCCACAAGACAGAAGTAGAGGAAGGAAGGAGAGGAAGAGGAGGGAGGGGAAGGTGCCGACTGAAAGGAAATTCCGCAGTAAAGAGAATGAATACATAAAAATGCTTGATAGGTCGTTGCGTCATTCGGTAGTGATCTCTCGGTCTCTCTGAAATGGCACCCTATGGTCATGAAAGCAGCCCACCTTACAGGCTGAAAGGCAGCTGCTCTGTGATATGGTTGTAACAAAGAGCAGAGGACTTTGACTCCATGTTACATCAACCTACACTCATGAGAGAAAACATGTTCCTCTTTAACAACTTTCCCTTTTTCAAATGTTCTCATTCTCTTGTCTTCATCTTTTTTACATTGTCTTTCTCTCGTCTCTCTCTCTCTCTCTTATTCATATGATGGGGACTGTGTGCCTCTTTATATTAGCAGGTGGATTAGCTGGTAATTTCATTTGGAATAGTAGAGTATTTAACCAGGATTTCCCAGCTCTTGCGCTAGGAGCCCCAGAGTAGTGCAAGTAATTGAATTATCTTTCTCTTCCTCCTCATTGTCTGTCAATAAGGAGCATCTCATGAATTTTGACTGACGTCTCGACTGCTAGTCGGTACTCAGAGGGCCCAAACATTCTACCCTCCCTTCCCAATCCATCACAAAGGGGTCTGAATAGCTCTTACGCCTCTCTTTTCCTCCTCTCACTCTGGAGGAACGGGGAAGACAAAGCGTCGGAATGAGGCTACGTCTGATAAGGGGAAGGGGGACAGGAGTCCCCCCTCAGCTAGTGTCTCTCCCCCCATAATAACCAACCCTCCCTCTCTCCTCTCCATCCCTCCCTCAGCCTAGGCTGGTGCTCTGTTCCTGTGTGTGTGTGTGTGTGTGTGTGCGTGCGTGCGTGCGTGCGTTGTCTCAGATAAATATTATATCAGAGTGAATGCACTTAGCTGAGAGTGAGTGGGTAGGAGGGATGTTCCTTTGCTACTTATTGTCTTTCTATCCCCCGACCCCCTTGTTAGAGAGCACCCTGGATTTGCTTTGACACTTCAGCATGTAAAATATACATCTGTTGTTCTGCCGTGCGTGTGCAAAGGGATTCGTGTTTTATTCAGAGGAAGAGGGGGGTGTGATTAGAGAGAGAGAAGGGGATTGAGAGGGGTGTATGAAAGTGAAGAGCTATAGGAGTGGTGGAGTGGAGCTCAGCACATTGAGGATTCTTCAGAGTAATCTAGCTCCTGTATGTTCCTACTGTGGCAAAAATCCATCTCCAACTGTCAGGTCCGTGTTTCAATCCAAGTGGAGCAATGAGGTATTCTGCTGTATAAATGGGCTCTTATTTGTCCCTTACGCTCTCTCTCTTTCTCTCTCTCTCGCTCTCTCTCTCTCCTTGCGTCAGGGTGTGTGTGTCATGTGAAACGACCCCTCTGAAACCAATTAAAACACCCTACTTCACTGTTTTAACTTCGGAGTTCAGAGGCCAGAGTTCAGTGTCCAGAGGCCAGTGTTTTCATCGTGACAGGTCCTAGAGGTTCCCAGGGGTCAGACTGAGAACTCATAAGATGAGCAAACAAACTAGAAAGGCTATAGAGCACAGACGCCTCTGAAGATCACAGACCATGTGTTTGTCAGACCCTAGAAGGTCTGTTTACAATGCTTTCTGAGGGAGATTGGAGCCTGTTAGATAAAAAGCAGGAACCAAATAGAGGACATCTGCTCCACCATTCACACTGTTGTAGTTGTTATTATGGGTATAGGAGTGGCCCCTCAGCTTCACCCCCCTCAATACAACCCCCTCACTCCTCCCTGACCAAAACTACCCTACACAATTTGGCAGTGTCAGGGTAGGTTCATACTGTGTTTGACAGCTATGCAATACATTGTATTTCTCTAAAAGATGTTGCCTATGTGTTGAGTGGTTCCAGAAACATGGTCTCCTACCATTGGCTGTCAGCATAACTGTCTTCCTTCCCCAGCCTCTCTTTGAGTACATTAACAACCCAATTTACAGCCTGCCTCAGCCCATGTGGGTATGTCTCCCTAGTTCCCAGTCCAACCACACTGGCGTCACCCTGCTGTAGCCCTGCTCCACACTGGTTTGACGGCCTACAGCACAGACCTCTAGCAACCACCATTCTGCCACACTCGGCTTTTACAGCACCACTGCCTTGTCATTATGTGGTAGAGGCATAGCGCTGGGGCTGGGTGAGGTTAGGCTGCCTGTGAAAGCCTAGCCGCTGGGGATTGCTACTGGGGCCACATCAGAACCCAGGGGTGGCCAGCCAATGAAACGCAATAATGCCTCAGGACACGCCAGGGCGCCGTTTCTCTGACACGCTCTGCCCAGCCAACCAGGTTGTGGAACAAGCAGCCAGTGAGATTACCCATAATTACCTCGTGATAGTTGTTAGAAGCCGCCTCCCGGATGCTGCCGCCTCACATCAGTCATCATATTTGTTTTGTCATGCCACACCTGTCCTCGTTACGGGGAGTAATTTGGCTAAATAAATCACATTATGAAGCTGCCGTGTGACACGCTACAGAATGGCGATGCGGGAGCCGGTGTAATAACTTTCAATTAGGTGGGGAAGAGGCCTTTCGCTGTGCGCCACGCAAGGTTTTTCTGTTTTTCAAAGCGGATAGGTGATTTTTCTTCATTAAAACACGGCTTGCTGGAATATGGTGTGTGGGTGAACGCGAGAGAAAGAGTAGCCAAGACAAACATATTTTCACTATATCACTAATATCATCAAAATCAATATATCATAGCACATTTTTGGGCTCATTCAGTAGATTAACTGATAAATTAGAATCCTGTGTAAAAATGAATGTTAAAAGTACCATTTAAAAAAAAATTGAAAATGATACCGCTACTGCTTCCTGTTGTCATGGCTTTTTGATTGATGGTCGAGTCACAAAACACCGGTTTTAGATATTCATAATATTCATAATCAATATACTCTAATAAGTTGACATTTGGAAGAAAAGTTACTCCCTTACACTTGTGTTCAGATTACTTGTATTTGCTAAATAAGTACCTTATAAATTGCACACCTATATTTACCAAGCGGTCACTCAAGACTGGAATTGATTAGTTTGTTCTACTGTAATCAATAGCGCATGCAAATGAGGCACTCACGTTGATATTGTATTGAAATCAATGCAACTGGGATACTACAGTAACTGCTGTGATATGTAGACTACTGTTTGCACTCTTCTAACAGATAAACCTCAATTAACATACAGTATCTGTCGATAGAACCTGTCATAGCTACTTATCAACTTATATCTCTTATAACATATAATGGAGTAGATCATTTCTTTTTTTAATACATTTTAATATTTATCCCTTTTTCTCCCCAATTTCATGGTATCCAATTGTATTTAGTAGCTACTATCTTGTCTCATGGCTACAACTCCCGTATGGGCTCGGGAGAGACTAAGGTTGAAAGTCATGCGTCCTCTGATACACAACCCAATCAAGCCGCACTGCTTCTTAACACAGTTTCCTCCGACACCAATGTGTCGGAGGAAATACCATGCACCTGGCCCGCCGCAGGAGTCGCTGGTGCGCGATGAGACAAGGACATCCCTACCGGCCAAGCCCTCCCTAACCCGGACAACGCTAGGCCAATTGTGCGTCGCCCCACGGTCTCGGCCGGTTACGACAGAGCCTGGGCGCGAACCCAGAGTCTGTGATGGCACAGCTGGCGCTGCAGTACAGCGCCCTTAACCACTGCGCCATCCGGGAGGCTGGAGTAGATCATTTCAACAAATCCCCAAATCGGTTTCTAAATAGCGACAGGGGTTGGCTTTCATTTGAATGATAGCTTAACCCTCAAATCCATCAATTCAAGTGAGGCCAGAAACATTTCTAATAAAATATTCTAGCCAGCGTTGTCTGACAATACAGCTGTGTTCTAAAGTCCCACTACGGACTGGCACATATAACAAAAACACTGGTACTAAAACCAAAAATATGGGTCTGTTTTAAGCAATCGATTTTGTGAGATCGTGCTGCCTATTAACTTTAATACTAACATCACAAATCTGAGGTAAAAAGGATATGTATTTCCTGGCATTGTTGTGTTGAAAACATTAGTCTGTGTAATGTAGTAACACATTCTGTCCACCATAGGGAAATGAGCATAATATAACATAATTCAATATGTCCAAGTTATTCAATATTTGAATATATGATGATAGTATTTGTAGCACACTCACAAATGTGTTCAACAATGACATCTATTTCTTCCTACTTTAACCATGGAAAGAGTTTTTAAAAATGCACAATTTAACCAGGTGCCCTGGACCAAGTGCCATTTAGTCTGCCCTGCGTAGACTTACAGTACAAGGTGTTGGCCTTACCTTGCCTCTCACTGACTTCTAACCATACAGTCATTGGTTCTGACAATGATCTTCTTCTCTCCCTCCCTCCCTCCCTCCCTCCCTCCCTCCCTCCCTCCCTCCCTCCCTCCCTCCCTCCCTCCCTCACTCCCTCACTCCCTCACTCCCTCACTCCCTCACTCCCTCCCTCCCTCCCTCCTTCCCTTCCTCCCTCCCTGTGTGTTTGTCTTGCAGCTGTTTCCGGAGACAGGGCCGAGACAGGGGGGCACCAGACTGACCATCACGGGGGAGAACCTGGGCCTACAGTTCAGGGACATCCAGACAGGAGTGCGTCTGGGCAAGGTGCCATGTATCCCCATCGAAGAGGAGTACATCAGCTCGGAGAGGTGAGGAGGCTCAGCTGCCTGGCACTCACCACTCTCACCCACACCTCCTACAAGTGCCCTCTATCTCCCTCCTCCTCTCAGTGTATATCCCCTCTCATCCTCTTCTGCTTCCTGTTGACATTGTCCTTCTGTCCATCTCTCTTCACCTGTCTGTTATCTTCTTCCTCTGCTCAGTGTATAAAGGTCCTCTTCAGCTTTCTCTTTCCTCTCCTTTGACCTCCCTGCTCCCTATATATACAGCTCAATATTTGAATTTAGATAGATCAAACAATCTCTCCATAGAGCATTTAGATGGTAGATGCTCCCTTTCAAATTGGAGGAATCACTACACAAATATCAGACAGCTAAACTGTAGCTACAGGTGAGCTCAACACGTGTGTCTTCCCATGTGTCCCTAACTCCTCTCCCCTCCTCCCTCTCCCCTTTTCTCTCTCATACCTTCCCTACCATCACCCCTCTCTCCTACAGAATTGTGTGTTTGCTGAACGACGCCACAGGCTACCGGGTGCAGGAGGCTAACGTGGAGGTGTGTGTGAGGGACTGCCTGGCAGACTACAGGGCCCTCTCACCCCGAGCATTCACCTTCGTGGTAAGTAGCACCCAGGTGACACAGCCATGGTCAGGGTGGATGGATCCTTACATTAGACAATGATTATTGGTCATTTTGTTGATTGCATAATAAACGTGTCTTATGGGTCCCCCTTCTACAGACTCCCTTCTTCACGCGGGTGCTGCCTGCCCAGGGCCCTCTCTCAGGGGGCACTAGAATCACCATCGAGGGCAACCACCTCAATGCCGGCAGCTCTGTGTCTGTCAACATCGGACGCCACCTCTGCCACTTCAAAAAGTGAGTGTCAGTCTGTCAATTCAGACTTCCTGTCTTTAGCTCATACCACAGTGGAGTCGACCCATTGCTGTGCAACACCTAGTGCAGGGTACAGTAGACCTCAGTCTACACCTGTATGAGGAATATTAACAGACTGCCTGTTGAAAGTGGGGCTGCTCTGCATTGCAGCTGAGAGGTAGGTAGAGCCCAGCCAGGTAGTGTGAGTGCCAGGTTCCTACCGGGGGGGGTGTGAGGGGACATACAGGGGGAGTGGGGTGAGATGTAGGGTGAGGGGAGATACAGGGGGAGTGGGGTGAGATGTGTGGTGAGGGGAGATACAGGGGGAGTGGGGTGAGGGGACATACAGGGGGAGTGGGGTGAGATGTAGGGTGAGGGGAGATACAGGGGGAGTGGGGTGAGATGTAGGGTGAGGGGAGATACAGGGGGAGTGGGCTGAGGGGACATACAGGGGGAGTGGGGTGAGATGTGGGGTGAGGGGAGATACAGGGGGAGTGGGGTGAGATGTAGGGTGAGGGGAGATGTGTGGTGAGGGGAGATACAGGGGGAGTGGGGTGAGGGGACATACAGGGGGAGTGGGGTGAGATGTAGGGTGAGGGGAGATACAGGGGGAGTGGGGGGGGGGTTCAGGGGGAGTGGGGTGAGATGTGTGGTGAGGGGAGATACAGGGGGAGTGGGGTGAGATGTGTGGTGAGGGGAGATACAGGGGCAGTGGGGTGAGATGTGTGGTGAGGGGAGATACAGGGGGAGTGGGGTGAGATGTGGGGTGAGGGGAGATACAGGGGGAGTGGGGTGAGATGTGGGGTGAGGGGAGATACAGGGGGAGTGGGGTGAGATGTGGGGTGAGGGGAGATACAGGGGGAGTGGGGGGGGGTTCAGGGGGAGTGGGGTGAGATGTAGGGTGAGGGGAGATGTGTGGTGAGGGGAGATACAGGGGGAGTGGGGTGAGGGGAGAGATACAGGGGGAGTGGGGTGAGATGTGGGGTGAGGGGAGATACAGGGGGAGTGGGGGGGGGGGGGGGGGGGTTCAGGGGGAGTGGGGTGAGATGTGTGGTGAGGGGACATACAGGGGGAGTGGGGTGAGATGTGGGGTGAGGGGAGATACAGGGGGAGCGGGGGGGGGGTTCAGGGGGAGTGGGGTGAGATGTGTGGTGAGGGTAGATACAGGGGCAGTGGGGTGAGGGGAGATACAGGGGGAGTGGGGTGAGGGGAGATACAGGGGGAGTGGGGTGAGGGGAGATACAGGGGGAGTGGGGTGAGATGTGGGGTGAGGGGAGATACAGGGGGAGTGGGGGGGGGGGTTCCCCGGGAGTGGGGTGAGATGTGTGGTGAGGGTAGATACAGGGGGAGTGGGGTGAGGGGAGATACAGGGGCAGTGGGGTGAGGGGAGATACAGGGGGAGTGGGGTGAGGGGAGATACAGGGGGAGTGGGGTGAGGGGAGATACAGGGGGAGTGGGGTGAGATGTGGGGTGAGGGGAGATACAGGGGGAGTGGGGTGAGATGTGTGGTGAGTGGACATACAGGGGGAGTGGGGTGAGATGTGTGGTGAGGGTAGATACAGGGGCAGTGGGGTGAGATGTGTGGTGAGGGGAGATACAGGGGGAGTGGGGTGAGATGTGGGGTGAGGGGAGATACAGGGGGAGTGGGGGGGGGTTCAGGGGGAGTGGGGTGAGATGTGTGGTGAGGGTAGATACAGGGGCAGTGGGGTGAGGGGAGATACAGGGGCAGTGGGGTGAGGGGAGATACAGGGGGAGTGGGGTGAGATGTAGGGTGAGGGGAGATACAGGGGGAGTGGGGTGAGATGTGTGGTGAGGGGAGATACAGGGGGAGTGGGGTGAGGGGACATACAGGGGGAGTGGGGTGAGATGTAGGGTGAGGGGAGATACAGGGGGAGTGGGGTGAGATGTAGGGTGAGGGGAGATACAGGGGAGTGGGCTGAGGGGACATACAGGGGGAGTGGGGTGAGATGTAGGGTGAGGGGAGATGTGTGGTGAGGGGAGATACAGGGGGAGTGGGGTGAGGGGACATACAGGGGGAGTGGGGTGAGATGTAGGGTGAGGGGAGATACAGGGGGGAGTGGGGGGGGGGGGTTCAGGGGGAGTGGGGTGAGATGTGTGGTGAGGGGAGATACAGGGGGAGTGGGGTGAGATGTGTGGTGAGGGGAGATACAGGGGCAGTGGGGTGAGATGTGTGGTGAGGGGAGATACAGGGGGAGTGGGGTGAGATGTGGGGTGAGGGGAGATACAGGGGGAGTGGGGTGAGATGTGGGGTGAGGGGAGATACAGGGGGAGTGGGGTGAGATGTGGGGTGAGGGGAGATACAGGGGGAGTGGGGGGGGGTTCAGGGGGAGTGGGGTGAGATGTAGGGTGAGGGGAGATGTGTGGTGAGGGGAGATACAGGGGGAGTGGGGTGAGGGGAGAGATACAGGGGGAGTGGGGTGAGATGTGGGGTGAGGGGAGATACAGGGGGAGTAGGGGGGGGGTTCAGGGGGAGTGGGGTGAGATGTGTGGTGAGGGGACATACAGGGGGAGTGGGGTGAGATGTGGGGTGAGGGGAGATACAGGGGGAGTGGGGTGAGATGTGTGGTGAGGGGAGATACAGGGGGAGTGGGGTGAGATGTGGGGTGAGGGGAGATACAGGGGGAGTGGGGGGGGTTCAGGGGGAGTGGGGTGAGATGTGTGGTGAGGGTAGATACAGGGGCAGTGGGGTGAGGGGAGATACAGGGGCAGTGGGGTGAGGGGAGATACAGGGGGAGTGGGGTGAGGGGAGATACAAGGGGAGTGGGGTGAGGGGAGATACAGGGGGAGTGGGGTGAGGGGAGATACAGGGGGAGTGGGGTGAGATGTGGGGTGAGGGGAGATACAGGGGGAGTGGGGTGAGATGTGTGGTGAGTGGACATACAGGGGGAGTGGGGTGAGATGTGTGGTGAGGGTAGATACAGGGGCAGTGGGGTGAGATGTGTGGTGAGGGGAGATACAGGGGGAGTGGGGTGAGATGTGGGGTGAGGGGAGATACAGGGGGAGTGGGGGGGGTTCAGGGGGAGTGGGGTGAGATGTGTGGTGAGGGTAGATACAGGGGCAGTGGGGTGAGGGGAGATACAGGGGCAGTGGGGTGAGGGGAGATACAGGGGAGTGGGGTGAGGGGAGATACAGGGGGAGTGGGGTGAGATGTGGGGTGAGGGGAGATACAGGGGGAGTGGGGGGGGGTTAAGGGGGAGTGGGGTGAGATGTGTGGTGAGGGACATACAGGGAGAGTGGGGTGAGGGGAGATACAGGGGGAGTGGGGTGGGGTGAGGGGAGATACAGGGGGAGTGGGGGGGGGGGTTCAGGGGGAGTGGGGTGAGATGTGTGGTGAGGGTACATACAGGGGGAGTGGGGTGAGATGTGTGGTGAGGGGAGATACAGGGGGAGTGGGGTGAGATGTGTGGTGAGGGAAGATACAGGGGCAGTGGGGTGAGATGTGTGGTGAGGGGAGATACAGGGGGAGTGGGGTGAGATGTGTGGTGAGGGGAGATACAGGGGCAGTGGGGTGAGATGTGTGGTGAGGGGACATACAGGGGGAGTGGGGTGAGGGGAGATACAGGGGGAGTGGGGTGAGATGTGTGGTGAGGGGAGATACAGGGGGAGTGGGGTGAGATGTGGGGTGAGGGGAGATACAGGGGGAGTGGGGTGAGATGTGTGGTGAGGGGACATACAGGGGGAGTGGGGTGAGATGTGTGGTGAGGGGAGATACAGGGGGAGTGGGGTGAGATGTGTGGTGAGGGGAGATACAGGGGGAGTGGGGTGAGATGTGGGGTGAGGGGAGATACAGGGGGAGTGGGGTGAGATGTGTGGTGAGGGGACATACAGGGGGAGTGGGGTGAGATGTGTGGTGAGGGGACATACAGGGGGAGTGGGGTGAGATGTGTGGTGAGGGGACATACAGGGGGAGTGGGGTGAGATGTGTGGTGAGGGGAGATACAGGGGGAGTGGGGTGAGATGTGTGGTGAGGGGAGATACAGGGGGAGTGGGGTGAGATGTGGGGTGAGGGGAGATACAGGGGGAGTGGGGTGAGATGTGTGGTGAGGGGACATACAGGGGGAGTGGGGTGAGATGTGTGGTGAGGGGACATACAGGGGGAGTGGGGTGAGATGTGTGGTGAGGGGACATACAGGGGGAGTGGGGTGAGATGTGTGGTGAGGGGAGATACAGGGGGAGTGGGGTGAGATGTGTGGTGAGGGGAGATACAGGGGGAGTGGGGTGAGATGTGTGGTGAGTGGACATACAGGGGGAGTGGGGTGAGATGTGTGGTGAGGGTAGATACAGGGGCAGTGGGGTGAGATGTGTGGTGAGGGGAGATACAGGGGGAGTGGGGTGAGATGTGGGGTGAGGGGAGATACAGGGGGAGTGGGGGGGGTTCAGGGGGAGTGGGGTGAGATGTGTGGTGAGGGTAGATACAGGGGCAGTGGGGTGAGGGGAGATACAAGGGCAGTGGGGTGAGGGGAGATACAGGGGGAGTGGGGTGAGGGGAGATACAGGGGGAGTGGGGTGAGATGTGGGGTGAGGGGAGATACAGGGGGAGTGGGGGGGGGGTTCAGGGGGAGTGGGGTGAGATGTGTGGTGAGGGGACATACAGGGAGAGTGGGGTGAGGGGAGATACAGGGGAGTGGGGTGAGATGTGGGGTGAGGGGAGATACAGGGGGAGTGGGGGGGGGGGTTCAGGGGGAGTGGGGTGAGATGTGTGGTGAGGGTACATACAGGGGGAGTGGGGTGAGATGTGTGGTGAGGGGAGATACAGGGGGAGTGGGGTGAGATGTGTGGTGAGGGGAGATACAGGGGCAGTGGGGTGAGATGTGTGGTGAGGGGAGATACAGGGGGAGTGGGGTGAGATGTGTGGTGAGGGGAGATACAGGGGCAGTGGGGTGAGATGTGTGGTGAGGGACATACAGGGGGAGTGGGGTGAGGGGAGATACAGGGGGAGTGGGGTGAGATGTGTGGTGAGGGAGATACAGGGGGAGTGGGGTGAGATGTGGGGTGAGGGGAGATACAGGGGGAGTGGGGTGAGATGTGTGGTGAGGGGACATACAGGGGGAGTGGGGTGAGATGTGTGGTGAGGGGAGATACAGGGGGAGTGGGGTGAGATGTGTGGTGAGGGGAGATACAGGGGGAGTGGGGTGAGATGTGGGGTGAGGGGAGATACAGGGGGAGTGGGGTGAGATGTGTGGTGAGGGGACATACAGGGGGAGTGGGGTGAGATGTGTGGTGAGGGGACATACAGGGGGAGTGGGGTGAGATGTGTGGTGAGGGGAGATACAGGGGGAGTGGGGTGAGATGTGTGGTGAGGGGAGATACAGGGGGAGTGGGGTGAGATGTGGGGTGAGGGGAGATACAGGGGGAGTGGGGTGAGATGTGTGGTGAGGGGACATACAGGGGGAGTGGGGTGAGATGTGTGGTGAGGGGACATACAGGGGGAGTGGGGTGAGATGTGTGGTGAGGGGAGATACAGGGGGAGTGGGGTGAGATGTGTGGTGAGGGGAGATACAGGGGAGTGGGGTGAGATGTGTGGTGAGGGAGATACAGGGGAGTGGGGTGAGATGTGTGGTGAGGGGAGATACAGGGGGAGTGGGGTGAGATGTGTGGTGAGGGGAGATACAGGGGGAGTGGGGTGAGATGTGTGGTGAGGGGACATACAGGGGGAGTGGGGTGAGATGTGTGGTGAGGGGACATACAGGGGGAGTGGGGTGAGATGTGTGGTGAGGGGAGATACAGGGGAGTGGGGTGAGATGTGTGGTGAGGGGACATACAGGGGGAGTGGGGTGAGATGTGTGGTGAGGGGACATACAGGGGGAGTGGGGTGAGATGTGTGGTGAGGGGACATACAGGGGGAGTGGGGTGAGGGGAGATACAGGGGGAGTGGGGTGAGATGTGGGGTGAGGGGAGATACAGGGGGAGTGGGGTGAGATGTGTGGTGAGGGGAGATACAGGGGGAGTGGGGTGAGATGTGTGGTGAGGGGAGATACAGGGGGAGTGGGGTGAGATGTGTGGTGAGGGGACATACAGGGGGAGTGGGGTGAGATGTGTGGTGAGGGGACATACAGGGGGAGTGGGGTGAGATGTGTGGTGAGGGGACATACAGGGGGAGTGGGGTGAGGGGAGATACAGGGGGAGTGGGGTGAGATGTGTGGTGAGGGGAGATACAGGGGGAGTGGGTGAGATGTAGGGTGAGGGGAGATGTGTGGTGAGGGGAGATACAGGGGGAGTGGGGTGAGATGTGTGGTGAGGGGAGATACAGGGGGAGTGGGGTGAGATGTGTGGTGAGGGAAGATACAGGGGGAGTGGGGTGAGATGTAGGGTGAGGGGAGATGTGTGGTGAGGGGAGATACAGGGGGAGTGGGGTGAGATGTGTGGTGAGGGGAGATACAGGGGGAGTGGGGTGAGAAGTGTGGTGAGGGGACATACAGGGGGAGTGGGGTGAGGGTAGATACAGGGGCAGTGGGGTGAGATGTGTGGTGAGGGGAGATACAGGGGCAGTGGGGTGAGATGTGTGGTGAGGGTAGATACAGGGGCAGTGGGGTGAGATGTGGGGTGAGGGGACATACAGGGGGAGTGGGGTGAGGGTAGATACAGGGGCAGTGGGGTGAGATGTGTGGTGAGGGTAGATACAGGGGCAGTGGGGTGAGATGTGTGGTGAGGGTAGATACAGGGGCAGTGGGGTGAGATGTGTGGTGAGGGTAGATACAGGGGCAGTGGGGTGAGATGTGTGGTGAGGGTAGATACAGAGGCAGTGGGGTGAAATGTGGGGTGAGGGGAGATACAGGGGGAGTGGGGTGATGTGGGGTGAGGGTAGATACAGGGGGAGTGGGGGGGGGGGGTTCAGGGGGAGTGAGGGGACATACAGGGGAGTGGGGTGATGTGGGGCGAGGGTAGATACAGGGGGAGTGGGGGGGGGGTTCAGGGGAGTGAGGGGACATACAGGGGGAGTGGGGTGATGTGGGGTGAGGGTAGATACAGGGGGAGTGGGGGGAGATACAGGGTGAGTGAGAGGAGATAGCTCTGCCAGCCTCTGACTAATTTAGACCTCTAGCTGGACCAGAGCCAGGACTCTCAGTGAAATACCCCCATTTACAGTACCAGTCAAAAGTTTGGACACACCTCATTCCCAGGCGCAGGCACCCGTAGAGCCGGCCGAGGCGGGCACTGGAGCCGGCCAAGGCAGGCACGGGAGCCGGCCAAGGCAGGCACGGGAGCCGGCCGAGGCAGGCACTGGAGCCCGACGAGGCAGGCACGGGAGCCCGACGACCCGGCCGAGGGAGGCACGGGAGCCCGCCGAGCTTACAATATGGAAAATAGTAAAAATAAAGATAAACCCTTGAATGAGTAGGTGTGTTCAAACTTTTCACTGGTACTGTATGTGTATATGAATGTATTTATCTCTGTATGTACAGTTGAAGTCGGACGTTTACATACACTTAGGTTGGAGTCATTAAAACTAGTTTTTCAACCTCTCCACAAATTTCTTGTTAACAAACTATAGTTTTGGTAAGTTGGTTAGGGCATCTACTTTGTGCATGACACAAGTCATTTTTCCAACAATTGTTTACAGACAGATTATTTCACTTATAATTCACTGTATCACAATTCCAGTGGGTCAGAAGTTTATATACACTAAGTTGACTGAGCCTTTAAACAGCTTGGAAAATTAAAGAAAAGGATGTCATGGCTTTAGAAGCTTCTGATAGGCTGATTGACATCATTTGAGTCAATCGGAGGTGTACCCGTGGAATGTATTTCAAGGCCTACCTTCAAACTCAGTGCCTCTTTGCTTGAAATCATGGGAAAATCAAAAGAAATCAGCCAAGACCTCAGAAAAACAATTGTAGACCTCCACAAGTCTGGTTCATCCTTGGGAGCAATTTCCAAACGCCTGAAGGTACCACGTTCATCTGTGCAAACAAGAGTACGCAAGTATAAACACCACGGGACCACGCAGCCGTCATACCGCTCAGGAAGGAGACGCGTTCTGTCTCCTAGAGATTAATGTATTTTGGTGCGAACAGTACAAATCAACCCCAGAACAACAGCAAAGGACCCTGTGAAGATGCTGGAGGAAACAGGTACAAAAGCATCTATATCCACAGTAAAACAAGTCCTATATATTTTTCTTTACCTTTAGGCAAGTCAGTTAAGAACAAATTCTTATTTTCAATGACGGCCTGGGAACAGTGGGTTAACTGCCTGTTCAGGGGCAGAATGACAGATTTGTACCTTGTCAGCTCGGGGGTTTGAACTCGCAACCTTCCGGTTCCTAGTCCAACGCTCTAACCACTAGGCTACGCTGCCGCCCCATAACATAATACCGCTCAGCAAGGAAGAAGCCACTGCTCCAAAATCACCATAAAAAAGCCAGTCTACGGTTTGCAACTGCACATGGGGAGAAAGATCGTACTTTTTGGAGAAATGTTCTCTGGTCTGATGAAACAAAAATAGAACTGTTTGGCCATAATGACCATTGTTATGTTTGGTGGAAAAAGGTGGAGTCTTGCAAGCCAAAGAACACCATCCCGACTGTGAAGCACGGAGGTGGCAGCATCTTGTTGTGGGGGTGCTTTGTTGCAGGAGGGACTGGTGC
Organism: Oncorhynchus kisutch; assembly: GCF_002021735.2. Classification (NCBI taxonomy): domain Eukaryota; kingdom Metazoa; phylum Chordata; class Actinopteri; order Salmoniformes; family Salmonidae; genus Oncorhynchus; species Oncorhynchus kisutch. The sequence continues at coordinate 63,890,363 of NC_034190.2, read as the reverse complement.
ACTTCACAAAATGGATGGCATCATGAGTTGGGAAAATTATGCGGATATATTGAAGTAACATCTCAAGACATCAATCAGGAAGTTAAAGCATGGTCGCGAATGGATCTTCTAAATGGACAATGACCCCAAGCATACTTCCAGCAAGGAGGCCTACAAACCTAACTCAGTTACACCAGCTCTGTCAGGGGGAATGGGCCAAAGTTCACCCAATTTATTGAAAGGCAATGCTACCAAATACTAATTGAGTGTATGTAAACTTCTGACCCACTGGGAATGATGAAAGAAATAAAAGCTGAAATAAAGCATTCTCTCTAGTATTATGCTGACATCAGGAATTGTGAAAAACTGAGTTTAAATGTATTTGGCTAAGGTGTATGTACACTTCAGACTTCAACTGTATGTATGTATGTATGTATGTATGTATGAATGTATGTACAGTGAGGGAAAAAAGTATTTGATCCCCTGCTGATTTTGTACGTTTGCCAACTGACAAAGAAATGATCAGTCTATAATTTTAATGGTAGGTTTATTTGAACAGTGAAAGACAGAATAACAACAAAAAGATCCAGAAAAACGCATGTAAAAATTGTATAAATTGATTTGCATTTTAATGAGGGAAATAAGTATTTTACCCCCTCTCAATCAGAAAGATTTCTGGCTCCCAGGTGTCTTTTATACACTCTTAAAGGGAGTGCTCCTAATCTCAGCTTGTTACCTGTATAAAAGACACCTGTCCACAGAAGCAATCAATCAATCAGATTCCAAACTCTCCACCATGGCCAAGACCAAAGAGCTCTCCAAGGATGTCAGGGACAAGATTGTAGACCTACAGAAGGCTGGAATGGGCTACAAGACCATCACCAAGCAGCTTGGTGAGGAGGTGATAACAGTTGGTGCGATTATTCGCAAATGGAAGAAACACAAAATAACTGTCAATCTCCCTCGGCTGGGGCTCCATGCAAGATCTCACCTCGTGGAGTTGCAATCATCATGAGAACGGTGAGGAATCAGCCCAGAACTACACGGGAGGATCTTGTCAATGATCTCAAGGCAGCTGGGACCATAGTCACCAAGAAATCAATTGGTAACACACTACGCCGTGAAGGACTGAAATCCTGCAGCCCCCGCAAGCAAGGTCCCCCTGCTCAAGAAAGCACATATACATGCCCGTCTGAAGTTTGCCAATGAACATCTGAATGATTCAGAGGACAACTGGGTGAAAGTGTTGTGGTCAGATGAGACCAAAATGGAGCTATTTGACATCAACTCAACTCGCCGTGTTTGGAGGAGGAGGAATGTTGCCTATGACCCCAAGAACACCATCCCCACCGTCAAACATGGAGGTGGAAACATTATGCTTTGGGGGTGTTTTTCTGCTAAGGGGAAGAACCTCCTTCCCTCAGCCAGGGCATTGAAAATGGGTCGCGGATGGGTATTCCAGCATGACAATGATCCAAAACACACGACCACGGCAACAAAGGAGTGGCTCAAGAAGAAGCATATTAAGGTCTGTGGAGGGAGCTGAAGGTTCGAGTTGCCATACGTCAGCCTCGAAACCCTAATGTCTTGGAGAAGATCTGCAAAGAGGAGTGGGACAAAATCCCTCCTGAGATGTGTTTCAACCTGGTGGCCAACTACAAGAAACATCCGACCTCTGTGATTGCCAACAAGGGTTTTGCCACCAAGTACAAAGTCATGTTTTGCAGAGGGGGTCAAATACTTATTTCCCTCATTAAAATGCAAATCAATTTATAACTTTTTCGACGTGTTTTTCTGGATCTTTTTGTTGTTATTCTGTCTCTCGCTGTTCAAATAAACCTACCATTAAAATGATAGACTGATAATTTCTTTGTCAGTGGGCAAACGTACAAAATCAGCAGGGGATCAAATACTTTTTTCCCTCACTGTATTTATGTGTGTGTGTGTGTGTGTGCGTGCGTGCGTGTGTGTATGCAAAGAAATATATGGGCGACTGGAAATGATGCAGACAATTACATTGATGGAAGTTACTAATCTATCTGCAATATTAAAGCTGATCTACCCCCTTAAAGAATGATATAAATATTAATAATACCCACACCTTCCGCTGATCCACCCTGCCCTCCGTTGACTGGAAGTGTCCGTGTTTAAGATGCAGGGTGTAAGTGTCTGCGTTGTCTTGTGTTTTTCCTATGTCATATGCAGTATGTGCATGTAATCTTGCTAATGTGCACACATCCCACAGCGCTACGGTAGGTCTTTGTTTTCATCCAAGCTTTGTTTACACTGTTAGCATAGATAGTAAAACACTATTTCCATTTCTTTCCATTAAAAGGTAATCCAGCAGTTTATCCTTTTTTTCTGTGGTGTTGTCTCCTTCCCTCTCTTCCTTTCTGTGTTGTTGTCTCCTTCCCTCTCTTCCTTTCTGTGGTGTTGTCTCCTTCCCTCTCTTCCTTTCTGTGGTGTTGTCTCCTTCCCTCTCTTCCTTTCTGTGGTGTTGTCTCCTTCCCTCTCTTCCTTTCTGTGGTGTTGTCTCCTTCCCTCTCTTCCTTTCTGTGGTGTTGTCTCCTTCCCTCTCTTCCTTTCTGTGGTGTTGTCTCCTTCCCTCTCTTCCTTTCTGTGGTGTTGTCTCCTTCCCTCTCTTTTTTTCTGTGGTGTTGTCTCCTTCCCTCTCTTCCTTTCTGTGGTGTTGTCTCCTTCCCTCTCCGTCTTCTGTGTGTTGTCTCCTTCCCTCTCTTCCTTTCTGTGGTGTTGTCTCCTTCCCTCTCTTCCTTTCTGTGGTGTTGTCTCCTTCCCTCTCTTCCTTTCTGTGGTGTTGTCTCCTTCCCTCTCTTCCTTTCTGTGGTGTTGTCTCCTTCCCTCTCTTCCTTTCTGTGGTGTTGTCTCCTACCCTCTCTTCCTTTCTGTGTTTGCCTCATTCTTGTTTTGTTATTTGTCACAAACACCTTGTCAAAATATGTGCGGTCTTGGGAAGGTTTGTGGAGCGTACATTGTTCAGGGTGTTCCCATGGAAACGGGCAAGGGGAATCAGAGGAGACATTGCAGGCACATCTCCAGGCAGGACCTGGGAATCGCACCAGAATCACTCTTCTTCACTCCTAGAAAGACTGTGGCACTTTCCCACAAATTCAAGCATCATTCAACAGTGCTTCATATTAGATATTGTAGTTATTGTGCGCTATGACTAGTAGTGGACAGTATGAATCAATGCCAATGGGAAACACACACAGAACAAATGATCAGTGTTTTGTCCATGAAACGCTCTTTCATGTTCTTACAGGTATTGTCATTTAGTTTTCAGGGAGAGAGGTGCACAATCTTGGACCTTTACCAGTTACATTGACAAGAAAAGCAGTCATCTATATCAACCTTTAACCACCCTCTCTTTCCCTGCAGGAGGAATTCCCGGGAGATAGTGTGTGTTACCCCAGCAGGGTTGACCCCAGGCAGCACACCAGTCATGGTGGACATCGATTCTGCAGAGCTGAGGAACCCAGAGGTCAAATACAACTACACTGACGACCCCACCGTCCTGAGGATCGAACCCGACTGGAGTATCGCTAGGTAGGGAGGAGATCTGGGTATTTACATGCTTATCGCCTGATTCTCTGGTGCTGGTCTGGGTTACAGTAGTGTAGCTACAGTGGCACCTCTGTATAAGAGACACTTAGAGATGTCCTACGAGTTAGCAAGGGGCGTACCACTGATCACCATGCGTATGTCTGTAAATACACAACCTTGTGAAAAGCCCACTTTGACACAGATCGCTCTGCTTCCTGGTAAACATGTTAAACCACAGCACTGTTACAAGATGCCACAGCCCCCCCCCCCTTCTGTCTCTGTTGACACCACTACCTTCTTCATCTACAATAGATTTACAGAATAGGCTGTTGGAATGGAATGGGGAGTATTCCCTTCGCTCTGTGGGACTGGCTGTGGAGCAGCTGTGGCCCAACCGCTGCCCCAGACCCCCCATGCCTCTGTGCTCTGTGTGTGGAGGGGGTGAAGGTGGCTACAGAGCCTTAGCCTGGATGGGTGAATGGGCTAACCGACTGACTGCCCCCCCAATGTCTCTAGCGATTCGCCTCATATCTGGGCTCCATCTGGCCCAGTGCATAACAGCAATCAGAAAAACAGACAGGAACACATGCACACATACATGAACAAATGAAAAACAAATGACTGAGATTCCTGGATCTCTCAAAGACAAAATTGTCTCAGGTGATTGATGTGATCGCTACAGGCCTAAATGGCAGCATAGCATAAACCAGTGGCTAGGAGATGTGTGAACAACATGTTGTTCATCTGTTCACAAAGTTCCACTTTCATGTCTATGTTAACTGCAGTGCACATTCACTACATTGCAATGTTTTGAATAGGGACTTGTATACTGGTACATTTAGATGTGCTCATATCGTATTTGTAACTTTCTGAAAAAAGAGACTAGATTAAAACACTTCTTGGTTTTCTGGAGTGAAAAAATAAAATAAATAGCTTATTGATTGAATAAGTGGCTGCTAAATTGCTTCATAATATACAGCAAAGAGAGAATACGATTAACAAAGTAGAAGGGAAGCGCTAGAGTAATTGAGAGAGAATGAAAAAGGAGAGGAAAAAGCAGGAATCCATTCACTAAGTTACTTTGTCAATGCCCAGTGGAGCCATGTTGCTGAGCTCCATGCAGATTGTGGCTGGGGCTAGAGCTGGGCATGGGGCTGGGGTCTGGATGGGGCTGGGGCTAGAGCTGGGCATGGGGCCTGGGGCTGGGGTCTGGATGGGGCTGGGCATGGGGGCTGGGGTCTGGATGGGGCTGGGGCTAGAGCTGGGCATGGGGCCTGGGGCTGGGGTCTGGATGGGGCTAGAGCTGGGCATGGGGGCTGGGGTCTGGATGGGGCTGGGGCTAGAGGTGGGCATGGGGGCTGGGGTCTGGATGGGGCTGGGGCAAGAGCTGGGCATGGGGCCTGGGTCTGGGGTCTGGATGGGGCTAGAGCTGGGCATGGGGGCTGGGGTCTGGATGGGGCTGGGGCTAGAGGTGGGCATGGGGCCGGGTGCTGGGGTCTGGATGGGGCTGGGGTGAGAGCTGGGCATGGGGCCGGGTGCTGGGGTCTGGATGGGGCTGGGGCTAGAGCTGGGCATGGGGCCGGGTGCTGGGGTCTGGATGGGGCTGGGGCTAGAGCTGGGCATGGGGCCGGGTGCTGGGGTCTGGATGGGGCTGGGGCTAGAGCTGGGCATGGGGCCGGGTGCTGGGGTCTGGATGGGGCTGGGGCTAGAGCTGGGCATGGGGCCGGGTGCTGGGGTCTGGATGGGGCTGGGGATAGAGCTGGGCATGGGGCCGGGTGCTGGGGTCTGGATGGGGCTTGGGCTAGAGCTGGGCATGGGGTCTGGGGTCTGGATGGGGCTAGAGCTGGGCATGGGGTCTGGATGGGGCTAGAGCTGGGCATGGGGGCTGGGTCTGGATGGGGCTGGGGCTAGAGATGGGCATGGGGGCTGGGTGGGGCTAGAGCTGGGCATGGGGCCTGGGGCTGGGTGGGGCTAGAGCTGGGCATGGGGCTGGGGTCTGGGTGGGGCTGGGGCTAGAGCTGGGCATGGGGCCTGGGGCTAGGGCTCTCGATGGGGCTGGGACTGGGGCTCTGGATGGGGGTGGGACTGGGGCTCTGGATGGGACTGGGACTGGGGCTCTGGATGGGAATGGGGCTCTGGATAGGGGTGGGACTGGGGCTCTGGATGGGGCTGGGACTGAGGCTCTGGATGGGGCTGAGACTGGAGGTGGGACTGGGGCTCTGGATGGGACTGGGACTGGGGCTCTGAATGGGAATGGGGCTCTGGATGGGGGTGGGACTGGGGCTCTGGATGGGGCTGGGACTGGGGCTCTGGATGGGGGTGGCGCTGGGACTGGGGCTCTGGATGGCGGTGGCACTGGGACTGGGGCTCTGGATGGGACTGGGACTGGGGCTCTGGATGGGACTGGGGCTCTGGATGGGGGTGGCGCTGGGACTGGGGCTCTGGATGGGGCTGGGGCTCTGGATGGAGCTGGGACTCTGGATGGTACTGGGGCTGCGCTGGTGGGGAAGAGAGAGAGAGTCTATTCTCAATGTCCCGTCGGTTAAGCGTTAAGCGTATAGCTGAGTTAAGAGGGCTTTCTGAGAGCCGGGCTAGAGGTAGAGAGGCTTTACACAAATACTTCTGTGGAGAAGTTGGTGTCGGCTTCCAGCTGTATTAAGGCAGTCTCAGCCTTATCCCCAGCCTCATCCCCAGCACCAGCCTCATCCCCAGTCTCAACCTCAGCCTCAGCCCCAGCCTCGGCCAGAAGCTGCCTGTCCATGCATTTAGGGGGAAGGAAGTCGACAGCAGAGAACACAGCACTCACCAGGGTAGATACAGGAAAGCACAGGGGATGAAGGCATGCATTACTTCCCAGACATAGTGGGTGTTATTATGCACAGGCTTTCCAGACACTGTGATTGTAACTAGTCACTCCATTTGTGACTGTCTCCTAGTACTTACAGTACACATACAACACATCTTACATTCAAGGTGTATATTCACCACTTCACCCAATGCTGGCAACTGAATATACTTCAATATACTGATGTCTTCTAATTTGTTATGCATGTTCACATTTACATAATTGTTAAGCAAGTTATTATTTTGTCTCGTCAGTGGTGGAACCCTGTTGACCATCAGCGGTACTAACCTAGCCACCATCAGAGAGCCCAAGATCAGAGCTAAGTATGGCTCTGCCGAGTCTTTCCATGTGAGTATGAACCTGGCCAGACCCCTCAATACACACACCTCACTCACACACACCTCACTCACTCACTCACTCACTCACTCATACCTCACTCACTCACTCACTCACACACAGATCACTCACTTTTACACATCTCACACACACACACCTCACTCACATTCACTCCCTCACACACACAGATCACTCACTTTTACACATCTCACTCACACACACACGCCTCACTCACACACTAGTGATGCGCGGGTTGACTCATAACCCGTAGTCCCCGACGAAAACAATACCTTAAAAAATCCATAAATGTATAATAGGGACTTGTGTAATTTAGGTTGTTCTTTCATGTTTGGGGTCTATCTGTCATTATAGCATAAGCCTTAACTTTAGGTCCTAACTGTACACGCGCCAAATAGCCTACATGACAATCGACAAATGCTTTTGGGAACGTGCAGACAAAGTTAACGTTGATCTACAAAGACAAAAAGGACAAAGTCAGAGTTTAATTCAATAAGAGAATGCTGCAAAATGGAGAGTTGAAAATGAAGAGAAAGGAGGGCTGGAAATGGAATGTTGTTTGGGAAAGATTTGGTGAAGTGGTGAAAGAGGATGATGGCAGTAATGTGTGACCTTCGTACATCAGCTGATATCTCAAAGTGCTGTACAGAAACCAAGCCTAAAACCCCAAACAGCAAGCAATGCAGGTGTAGAAGCACGGTGGCTAGGAAAAACTCCCTAGAAAGGCCAAAACCTAGGAAGAAACCTAGAGAGGAACCAGGCTATGTGGGGTGGCCAGTCCTCTTCTGGCTGTGCCGGGTGGAGATTATAACAGAACATGGCCAAGATGTTCAAATGTTCATAAATGACCAGCATGGTCGTATAATAATAAGGCAGAACAGTTGAAACTGGAGCAGCAGCACGGTCAGATGGACTGGGGACAGCAAGGAGTCATCATGTCAGATAGTCCTGGGGCATGGTCCTAGGGCTCAGGTCCTCCGAGAGAGAGAAAAAAAGAGAGAATTAGAGAGAGCATATGTGGGGTAGCCAGTCCTCTTCTGGCTGTGCCGGGTGGAGATTATAACAGAACATGGCCAAGATGTTCAAATGTTCATAAATGACCAGCATGTTCGAATAATAAGAAGGCAGAACAGTTGAAACTGGAGCATCAGCACGGCCGGGTGGACTGGGGACAGCAAGGAGTCATCATGTCAGGTAATCCTGGGGCATGGTCCTAGGGCTCAGGTCCTCCGAGAGAGAGAAAGAAAGAGAGAAGGAGAGAATTAGAGAACGCACACTTAGATTCACACAGGACACTGAATAGGACAGGAGAAGTACTCCAGATATAACAAACTGACCCTAGCCCCCCGACACAAACTACTGCAGCATAAATACTGGAGGCTGAGACAGGATGATGGTGATGATTGTGAGGCGCTGTACAAATTTAACAGTCACAAGATGGGGACTTCAAATAGGCCTATGGCACGTCAAGGGAACTGTAGCCTACTGTTTAGATGGGTTAAATGGAAACTGAAATCTAGACATTGACTCTCGGTCTATAACCTCTCAAATATCCTTCATATTAACTCCTGCAGAATGCACAATTAGAGTCTGTAGAGGTGCTATCTTTATCAGCATCATAGATGCTAGTATAGTATTTCAACCACATAAAATATGCATACAACCCCAAGTGACATCTTATCAGAAACATGTTGGGTCATTTTAACAGCTTTCTAATGATCAAACTGATGTCATTTGGAATTTTTCCACATTTCCTGTTTTTGTTTTGTTATTGTATTTTCTCCCCGGTCCCTAAATGTCTTCTCTCTGGGAATAAAGCAGAAATGACAGATTAAACTTTACTGATGTCAACGAGATTGAAGCATTCATTGTAATGATTTATTACATTATTGGTGAAGCTGCATGTATCTAATTATAGACAAGTTGACTAACAAATAGCTTACAACATTTCAGAGATCATAAGCAGAAACATATCTAAAAAATCCTTCATCCTCTGTCAAAAAGTCGTTGCGCCGTCTCTGATTTTAACCTACAACTCATTGTCTATATTAGCTCGTTAGGGTTGGTGCAGCCTCAGACACACCTCGCTCACACACACACACACACACACACACACACACACACACACACACACACACACACACACACACACACACACACCTCACTCACACCTCACTCAGACACATTTCAGTCACACACACACACCTTGAGCTCACACACAGACACACCTCACTCACACCTCAACTCACTCACACACACACATCTCACCTACACACACCATGTCACACGGTGTGTCTTCCAAGGTGGCCGTCAGACTGTCTGCCCATTCAGTGTCTTGTTTCTGCCCTGCTCCTTGGAACAAGACATCCAACACCCCCCCAGGCCGTTTAACCTTTCAAATGTCACAGGACAACAAAGCAGTGTTGGCAAACCCCCCCTCACCCCCCCACCTTGCACCACGGGGCTCCATTAACCTTTCCTCCAGTTCTAACAGAAGGGAATCAACTTCTGCTTAATGACCGTGTCTTAATGCCCCGTCCCTTGTGCTCAGTTTAAACTAGCTTCTCCTCTAGACACAATGCTGCTGAGGTCCTTGTGCTCAATGTTGGTTAGCATGTTTAGTGGTCCCTGTAGAGGAGCATACAGCGTAGGTGATTATTACAGTTCTGAAAATACTAGCAATGGCTGGAGACATAAACACAACACACCAAAGCAGTAATATTTTCCTAGACTTACGAATGTTTAGCTGGGGATTAGAGAACCTATAATGAGATATATATAAACCAATACAGCAACCTGGGTTCCCTAGGGGACCAAACAATTTGTCATATCACACTTTACTAAAAACCAATTTTCCCTCTCAGAACTGCACAGTGTTTAATAACTCTGTGATGGTGTGCCTGGCCCCGTCCGTTTCCGACTCCGAGAGGGGCTTCTCAGACACGGGCAGTGGGCCGGATGAGATCGGCTTCTACATGGACAACGTCCACGCTCTGATGGTGGTCAACGAGACGTTCAGCTACTACCCCGACCCCGTGTTCGAACTCCTCAGCCCCACCGGGGTCCTGGAGCTAAAACCCACCTCACCTCTAATCCTCAAGGTAAAGAGCCCGAGCAGAGTGGCTGGAGTGGGGGGGTGAACACTCAGGATCAGAGAGGCTCACGCATTTTAATGACTTGATATTGATGTTGTTAAATGTTTACCAGGGATTTGTCTTTCACCTGTCTATCTCATAAACCATTAATATAATTGTATTTGTTTAGCTTAAATCCCTATTGAAATACAGTGTATAATTCTACTATTATATAAAATAATCGACTGATTATTCGATGTAGATTGTACAAGCATCCCCCAGCTCCGACTCAAAACATAAAAATTGTGATGGCGGTGCTTCATTATTTTCCTGTGAGCCAATTGAAATAGAAAAAAAAAACAGAGCAACTATAATTTCTTTAAATGAAATGTATTAACGAAACCTTTTCTGATTGCAGAGAGAATCCCCCGCCTGGCTTGTTAAAACTAACCTCCACATTAGCACAGTGATGAGAATAAGAAAAAGCAATTTGGTGAAATAATCAGGGGTATTTTACGAGATGCGCATTGCATTCGCCACGGAATTCATTTCGCATCTGATATGATGTGTGTTGCTAGAGGTGGTGTCGGGGTGCGTGCCTGATGCAGGGTGAAATGATAGTGGATAGAATGCATGCCTAAAATGTTCCAGGGCGTGACCTGCCCGGGAGGAGCCCTGTGGAGAGAGGGATTGGAAGTCTGCTCTTCTCTTATGCTACGGGAGCAGGGGGTGGCAGAACAGCACTCTCTCTCAAATGAAAAAATTTGAAGTTTTCCTGAAGCTTTTGTCAATTAGAATTCTTGTATCCTCCAACATTGGAGCCAGCTTCAGACTTTTCCGCTAGCAGCCTTGGATCCTGGGAGTTGCCTGACTGGTTGAAGACGAGGTTCATTATACTGTTCCTAGCCATGGATGAAAGGCTGTGCCATGTTGATTAAAGTTTGACATTGTGTTTCTGTTTGTCCTCTCAGGGTCGTAACCTTATCCCTGCGGCCCCTGGTAACTCCAGGTTGAACTACACCGTGTTCATCGGGGAGACCCCCTGTGTGCTAACCCTCTCTGAAACCCAGCTGCTGTGTGAATGGCCCAACCTCACCGGACAGCACAAAGTCACGGTGGGCACTCAATACCATTTCACATAAGACTCTCTTAGGACTGAGTTCACACTATCTCCCTCATCTTCACTGGGTTTTACCTAACATGTATTCTCATATTTTAATTCCATCAGTTCATTTTGTTCAGTAAAATTCTACATTTCATGTGATTTCAGTTCAAAATATATATATATTTTTTTATGTGCAAAGGCTACTCTCTCTAAATATCCTCAAATACTCCCACACAGTCCCCTCCAAACGTACCTCTACTCTCCTCTCTAGTCACACTGTCTGTGTGACGTTTACTAGTCTGGAATACCTTGAAAGTACTGACAATGCATCCATGTAATTCAATATGAAGGCTCTCCAAACTACCAGTAGGCTTGGAGCTGGATTTTATTTCCGTAACTAAATGTCATGTTGAATATTGAATAGTCGTGTGTGTGTGTGTGTGTGTGTGTGTGTGGTGGGCTGGGAAGAAGGGCACAGCTATGTGTTGTATTCCCTCTATAAAATGACCTACATACAGGGGACCCCACAAGGAGGTGTCTCTGGATGGGTGCAGTCGTGTGGGTGTGTGTGTGTGTGTGTGTGTGTGGGTGTGTGGGTGTGTTGTTTTGTTTGCTCCCTCAGATGCACTACTGTGTGTTGGTGGCTGTGCCCCCTGCAAGTCTTCTAAGAAATGTATTCGGCCTTTATGTTTTTTTGTTCTCTTCTGTCCCTTCCTTGTCAATACAATTGAGCAATAAGGCCCGAGGGGGTGTGGTATATGGCCAACAACCACGGCTAAGGGCTGTTCTTATGCACGACACAACGCTGAGTGTCTGGACACAGCCCTTAGCTGTGGTGTATTGGCCATATACCACAAACCCCCGATGTGCCTTATTGCTGTTATAAACTGGTTACCAACGTAATTAGAGCAGTAAACAAGTAGTTTTGCGTCATACTCGTGGTATATTGTCTCTTATACCACGGCCATCAGTATCCAGGGCTCGAACGACCAGGTTTCTAAAAGAAAATAGATGATGTTCCGAACCTATGTCATCAACAGGAGGAACTTTTAGCACCTGAACCAAAACAACCCCATTTTATAAGTCTAACATTCTTTGGCTGTGTTAACTTGATGAGGCTCTACTTTAAAGTGCAGTAATCATAGTTCATCTAAACCCTTATCAACCCCCCACTGAATACCTTGATTTGAGATATTCCAGTAATAGGTTCTGTCAGACCTGCTGTGTTTATGTAAATGTTGTTTGTTAGAACCCATTCCCAGTGTTTTACTCCCATTAATGACTTTGGTTCCTGAGGGGAAGTCTCTTTAACTGTAGTGATTGCTTTGTTTGATTACACTCTGTGACGTGTTTCTCTGTGTGTGTGTGTGTGTGTGTTCAGGTCCGGGTGGGTGGGTTCGAGTACTCCCCTGGTACTCTCCAGATCTACTCAGATAGCCTGCTGACCCTGCCCGCCATCATCGGCATCGGGGGAGGCGGCGGTCTGTTGCTATTGGTCATCATCGCTGTGCTCATCGCCTACAAGAGGAAGTCTCGCGATGCTGACCGCACCCTGAAACGCCTGCAGCTGCAGATGGACAACCTGGAGTCCAGAGTGGCCCTTGAATGTAAAGAAGGTATGACAGACACACACACACACTCTCTCTCTCTCTCTCTCTCGCTGTCTCTCTCTCTCTCTCTGTCTCTCTCTCTCTCTCTCTCTCTGTCTCTCTCTCTCGCTCTCTCTCTCTCTCTGTCTCTCTCTCTCTGTCTCTCTCTCTGTCTCTGTCTCTCTCTCTCTATCCCTCTCTGTCTCTTTCTCTCTCTCTCTCTGTCCCTCTCTGTCTCTGTCTCTTCTCTTTCTCTTTCTCTCTCTCTCTCTCTCTCTCTCTCTCTCTCTCTCTCTCTCTCTCTCTCTCTCTCTCTCTCTCTCTCTCTCTCTCTCTCTCTCTCTCTCTCTCTCTCTCTCTCTCTCTCTCTCTCACTATTGTAGCTGGAAACTGATTTTTTAAATGGAATATCTACATAGGCCCATTATCAGCAACCATCACTCTTGATTCCAATGGCACGTTATGTTAGCTAATTCAAGTTTATAATTTTAAAAGGCTAATTGTTCATTAGAAAACCATTTTGCAATTATGTTAGCACAGCTGAAAACTGTTGTTCTGAATAAAGAAGCCTCAACTGGCAGCTTCATTAAATAATACCCGCAAAACACCCGTCTCAACGTTAACAGTGAAGAGGCGACTCCAGGATGCTGACCTTCTAGACATAGTTCCTCTGTCCAGTGCCTGTATTCTTTTGCCCATCTTAATATTTTATTTTTATTGGCCAGTCTGAGATATGGCCTTTTCTTTGCAACAGCATCCCGGAGTCGCCTCCACTGTTGACGTTGAGACTGGTGGACAAAAAATGTGCTTTTCTTTCAAAAACAAGGACATTTCTAAGTGACCCCAAACTTTTGAACGGTAGTGTGTATTTATATAAATGCTCACTCTTTTCTCTCTTCTCTCTCTCACTTTCTTCTCTTTTCTCTCTCTTCTCCCTCTATTTTCTCTCTCTTCCCTCTCTCTCTCTTCTCACTCTCTTCTCTTTCTCACTCTCTTCTCTCTCTCGCTCTTTCTCACTCTTTTACTCTTTCTCTTTGTCTCTCTATTTTATAATCACTCTCTATGTGGATATGTCACTATCCTGTAGCTGCGCTCTGTCTAGTCGTCATGGTAACATGTTGGTGTGGATGATGCCCGGCCTGAAGCTCTGTTGTGGTGGTGTGGCCGCGGTATCCTCAGAATGTGTGAGTGTGTGCGTTTGTGTTGTGCTGACAACCCTGTTGGTGTTGTGGCGTTGTGCGGTGCAACGCTTCTCTGCTGCGTTGGGCTCTGCCTGCCTGCTGTACTCCGAGAGATGGACGGAGACTAATTGGCCATTATCTGTGGCTGGATGTCCGGAGGGTCACAACCTTGTCAGTCGCAGCCCATAGCACAGCCTGTGGCCAAACACTGAGGGATACAGAGATAGAGGGAGGAGAAATCTGGCAGGGAGAGAGAGAACAGAGAGACGGTGTGGGGTCAGATGGAACAGTACAGGGGGCATTGTAGAGTGGTTCATGTAAAGCTGCTGTTACTCCACGTGTATACCTGATATAATGAGCATTGTTGAAAGACCAGCAGCACCAGATAGTGACAGTATTCTACACCTCTGTCTGTGTAGCTGGAAGGTTTGGTGTAGAAACCGTGAGCTCCACTAGGAAGTGGAGCATTGCTGTGTCCCCTCCCCATGCCCCAGCAGACTGTGGGGCGGGCCTGACAGCGGGGAGCTGGGCGTGTCACACTAAGTGTCAGTCAGCAGGGGAGAGGACTGGATGATAGGAGAGGTGGAGCTCAGTGAACCGTGCTGGAAGGGCCATCAGAGAGCAGTGTAATCCAAACAAACACACAGACAACACTAACGGTCACACGGCTAATGAGTCATTAACAGATTAGATGCTGCTGCAACTGTGGACAGGGAGAAGATGGTCTGTGTAGTTTACTCTGCTGGATGTAATGGTGGCTTTGCCTCAGCGCTTACACACAACAAACTCAACTCTTTTATTTACTCAATCAATGGAACGTCTAGACATAGCCAGTCATCTTTTCTGCCAGCAATTAATGTTGACAATTCTTAAATAATAACTTAAAATAGTTATTATTGCCTCTTTTATTTGTTATTTGTCATCTTTTATGATTATACAGATAACACAGACGGGCATTGTAGAGTGATTCATGTAAAGCTGCTGTTCTGTTCAGACAGAACAGGTAGAGGGCAAAACACATGGATCCCTACCAAACCAACCCCCCCCCCCCCCCCCCCATGCTATAACAGAGCCTCAAAACCAGACTTAAAGCAGGCATGATATACAATGAGTAATATAATCAAATAGTACAAATAATACAAAGATATTAAGTAAAATATAATGATACAAATTGTAATTTGGGTTGGTTTATGGAGTTGTGAAATTAGCTGGGGGCATGTCTTCCAGAAAGGATAGGAAAGGTTGCCAGATATTAAATGGAATTGCAGATCCCTCTAACGGAGTAGGGTTTTTTTCTCTAGCTTGAGGTGTTGCATAACTTCCTTTATCCAATCGTTAAAAGTAGAAGGAAACCGACCCTTCCACTTAAATAGTACAAGATTTAAATAGTTATTTTATTGATAGAATTCTTGCCTTTTTCCTGTAGGAATGCGGTGTGTATAATATCTAAGTGGCTGCTGTACTGTATGTAGAAGTAGAGAAGCCCCCACAGAGGGAGGATCTACTCGACTATTAGAGTCCCAGCAGACGACGCAGGCCAATAACAGCTGGAGGAAATGATGCATGAAACACATTGCTCCTTTATTAATTATCCACTCATGCAATTCATTGACTTTCTTTCAGATGAACTTTGTTTTCTCTTTTTCTCTTTCCGTCTCTCTCTTTTTCTGTAATTATTTTATTCTGGTTCACTCTCCTCTCGAATTTCCAGCAAGTATGGGGATTCAATTTCAGAAACCCAGTACCAGAAGAATGAAATCAACATCCTATTTTATTGCCTATCCATCTGTCTTTTTCTAGAAGCCAATTGGTGCGGTGGTAGATGATTGCTGGTCACATTAACACTGTGCAACACAGTG
Source organism: Oncorhynchus kisutch (assembly GCF_002021735.2). Lineage (NCBI taxonomy): Eukaryota > Metazoa > Chordata > Actinopteri > Salmoniformes > Salmonidae > Oncorhynchus > Oncorhynchus kisutch. The sequence goes on along the minus strand of NC_034190.2, from coordinate 63,874,816 downwards.
TAATGAAGATACGCTACATCCAGAATATCCTTTCTATGTCCATTCTTACTAACCGCTGTGTCTGTCTGTCTTTCTGTGTGTTCCCTCAGCCTTTGCAGAGCTGCAGACAGACATCCATGAGCTGACCCAGGAGCTGGACGGAGCTGGCATCCCCTTCCTGGAGTACAGGACCTACGCCATGCGGGTCCTGTTCCCTGGCATCGAGGACCACCCCGTGCTCAAGGAGATGGAGGTACGGGTCAAGGAGGTACACCACCACTGCCACCGCAGCATGTAGACTAGAACATCTATATCTATACCTATCTTTCTATATCTACTTATATCTATACCCCATACTCTGGCTGCATAATGAAAGGAACCTATGATCTAGGTTATATGTTATGGCTATACCACTTTATAAACATTAGCCACATCACATAGTATGTTTTTCTGCATGTAATATCAATGTCATTATATCGTATATCATTTTATATTATTGTACAGTGGGAAAAACAAGTAAATCATTAAATCCCACCTGGTTTACCATGAAATATATCCAAATGGCTGTCGGAATACAGTGTAGAGTCTCCACCGCCCGCCCTGTCAACCACAGGCTCTTCTAAAGGGGAGGGATTACATCTTTATTGTTTTGCCTGGGTTTCTTTTCTACCGAATTTCCCCTCGGGTCCCAGGCGTAATCAACTGTCCATACACACGGCTCAATCCCTTATTGCTCTGTGTAGCTGCTCTCCCCAAAGCAACCTACAGTACCCAGCCTGTTCCCCAGAGGCCCTGGAATTTCATTTAGCTCAGCTGAGGAAAATTGAGGCACTTTATTAGGCTGTGTAGTGGAAGGAAGAGAGATTCTGTGGAGTGGTATGGTATGCCGGTCCTCAATTGTCTACAGGACTGAATGTATGTCAGAGTTATGAGGGCAGACGAGGATCATGGGAGACAGGTTGGTAGGTGGATGGGGCCAGGGGATAGGTTAGTGGAGGAAGAAGTGTTTTTTCATAAAGACAAAGACAGTACTTTGACTTGTTTTTCCTTTTATGAACACATACTGGGTGTTGTTTGGGAATGACATTATGCCATAAGCCTTGCAGAATATACTAGATGTTTGTCTCTCTTTTGAAGAGACACTACCCAGTAGCACTGCCTCATCTGTGTGAGAGAGTTAGAGTGACGGATTGTGGGTCAGGTCTAGAGGGGGCTGTAGTGTTGCTGATGAGAAGTGACAGATGGCAGCCTGTGGAACAAGCTTCTGTCACCCAGCCACCCCCGGACGCACAGCACAGCACTGCACAGGCCCTCTCCTCGCCTCTCACCCAGCCACCCCCGACCCACAGGCCCTCTCCTCGCCTCTCACCCAGCCACCCCCGACCCACAGGCCCTCTCCTCGCCTCTCACCCAGCCACCCCCGACCCACAGGCCCTCTCCTCACCTCTCACCCAGCCACCCCCGACCCACAGGCCCTCTCCTCGCCTCTCACCCAGCCACCCCCGACCCACAGGCCCTCCCCTCGCCTCTCACCCAGCCACCCCCGACCCACAGGCCCTCTCCTCGCCTCTCACCCAGCCACCCCCGGACGCACAGCACAGCACTGCACAGGCCCTCTCCTCGCCTCTCACCCAGCCACCCCCGACCCACAGGCCCTCTCCTGGCCTCTCACCCAGCCACCCCCGACCTACAGGCCCTCTCCTCGCCTCTCACCCAGCCACCCCCGACCCACAGGCCCTCTCCTCGCCTCTCACCCAGCCACCCCCGACCCACAGGCCCTCTCCTCGCCTCTCACCCAGCCTTCCCCGACCCACAGGCCCTCTCCTCGCCTCTCACCCAGCCACCCCCGACCCACAGGCCCTCTCCTCGCCTCTCACCCAGCCACCACCGACCCACAGGCCCTCTCCTCGCCTCTCACCCAGCCATCCCCGACCCACAGGCCCTCTCCTCGCCTCTCACCCAGCCACCCCCGACCCACAGGCCCTCTCCTCGCCTCTCACCCAGCCATCCCCGACCCACAGGCCCTCTCCTCGCCTCTCACCCAGACACCCCCGGACACACAGCACTGCACAGGCCCTCTCCTCGCCTCTCACCCAGCCACCCCCGACCCACAGGCCCTCTCCTCGCCTCTCACCCAGCCACCCCCGACCCACAGGCCCTCTCCTCGCCTCTCACCCAGACACCCCCGACCCACAGGCCCTCTCCTCGCCTCTCACCCAGACACCCCCGGACACACAGCACTGCACAGGCCCTCTCCTCGCCTCTCACCCAGCCACCCCCGACCCACAGGCCCTCTCCTCGCCTCTCACCCAGACACCCCCGGACACACAGCACTGCACAGGCCCTCTCCTCGCCTCTCACCCAGCCACCCCCGACCCACAGGCCCTCTCCTCGCCTCTCACCCAGACACCCCCGACCCACAGGCCCTCTCCTCGCCTCTCACCCAGCCACCCCCGACCCACAGGCCCTCTCCTCGCCTCTCACCCAGCCACCCCCGACCCACAGGCCCTCTCCTCGCCTCTCAACCAGCCACCCCCGACCCACAGGCCCTCTCCTCGCCTCTCACCCAGACACCCCCGACCCACAGGCCCTCTCCTCGCCTCTCAACCAGCCACCCCCGACCCACAGGCCCTCTCCTCGCCTCTCACCCAGCCACCCCCGACCCACAGGCCCTCTCCTCGCCTCTCACCCAGACACCCCCGGACACACAGCACTGCACAGGCCCTCTCCTCTCTATGCCTCAGTGCATCCCCCTTCTTCCTCTCCCTTTCCTTTCTGTTTCCTCCTGTGCTCTGCTGACAACTTATGGCAAATTGATCATAAGGTATTTGAGGAAGCAGCTCCTAAGATAGAATGCACTGCAGGCTTTAAAAGCAACTAGGGTCATGAATGTAATAATAACAATGTATTTCCATTTCCTTCCTTCCTCATGCCTTGTATACATGACATAGTCATGCTTGATATAAATGTATGCCTACATAATGTATTATTTACAATAGCCTTACTCCATCTATGTACATTATACTATTTCCATTAGCCCTACTCCAAAATATCTACATATTTATATATTATATTGACAACACGTGTAAGTGACAGCCAGTCCCCTGGTCTGATGCTGTTGTTGTTGACAGGTCCAGGCCAACCAGGAGAAGGCCCTGACTCTGTTTGGCCAGCTCCTCACCAAGAAGCACTTCCTGTTGACGTTCATCCGCACCCTGGAGGCGCAGCGCTCCTTCTCCATGCGTGACCGTGGCAACGTGGCGTCGCTCATCATGACTGCGCTGCAGGGGGAGATGGAGTACGCCACGGGGGTCCTTAAACAGCTGCTCTCTGACCTCATCGACAAGAACCTGGAGAGCAAGAACCACCCCAAGCTGCTGCTGCGCCGGTGAGATGGACACACTCACACACTTGTTTGTCGACACGCTCACACACTCATTCGTCTGTTGACACACTCGCACATTCGTCTGTTGACACACTCGCACAATCGTCTGTTGACACACTCGCACATTCGTCTGTTGACACACCCGCACATTCGTCTGTTGACACACTCGCACATTCGTCTGTTGACACACTCGCACATTCGTCTGTTGACACACTCGCACATTCGTCTGTTGACACACTCGCACATTCGTCTGTTGACACACTCGCACATTCGTCTGTTGACACACTCGCACATTCGTCTGTTGACACACTCGCACATTCGTCTGTTGACACACTCGCACATTCGTCTGTTGACACACTCGCACATTCGTCTGTTGACACACTCGCACATTCGTCTGTTGACACACTCGCACATTCGTCTGTTGACACACTCGCACATTCGTCTGTTGACACACTCGCACATTCGTCTGTTGACACACTCGCACATTCGTCTGTTGACACACTCGCACATTCGTCTGTTGACACACTCGCACATTCGTCTGTTGACACACTCGCACATTCGTCTGTTGACACACTCGCACATTCGTCTGTTGACACACTCGCACATTCGTCTGTTGACACACTCGCACATTCGTCTGTTGACACACTCGCACATTCGTCTGTTGACACACTCGCACATTCGTCTGTTGACACACTCGCACATTCGTCTGTTGACACACTCACACATTCGCCCGTTCTAACACATTTTTTAATAGTGTTCAAATCAAATCAAATTTTATTGGTCGCATACACATATTTAGCAGATGTTATTGCGGGTGTAGCGAAATGCTTGTGGTCCTACTGTTGCTCCAACAGTGCAGTAATATCTAAAAAAAAATACACAACAATACACACATCTAAAAAGTAAAAGGAAAAAGATTAATAAAAAGAAATATAGAAATATTAGGACGAGCAATGTCGGAGTCCGGAGTATAAATATATGTACTGTGTGTGTGTGTGTGTGTGTGTGTGTGTGTGTGTACAGTGCCTTCGGAAAATATTCAGACCCCTTGACTTTTTCCACATTTTGATGTTTTCTTTCCTCATCAATCTACACACAATACCCCATAATGTCAAATAAAAAACTGAAATATCACATTTACATAAGTATTCAGACCCTTTACTCAGTACTTTGTTGAAGGATCTTTGGCAGCGATTACAGTATCGAGTCTTCTTGGGTATGACGCTACAAGCTTGGGACACCTGTATTTGGGGAGTTTCTCCCATTCTTCTCTGCAGATCCTCTCAAGCTCTGTCAGGTTGGATGGGGAGCGTCGCTGCACAGCTATTTTCAGGTCCCTCCAGAGGATGTTTGGTCCGGTTCAAGTCCGGGCTCTGGCTGGGCCACTCAAAGACATTCAGAGACTTGTCTGTGTGCTTAGGGTCATTGTCCTGTTGGAAGGTGAACCTTCGCCCCAGTCTGAGGTCTTGAGTGCTCTGGAGCAGGTTTTCATCAAGGATCTCTCTGTACTTTGCTCCGTTCATCTTTCCCTCGATCTTGACTAGTCTCCCAGTCCCTGCCGCTGAAAAACATCCCCACAGCATGATGCTGCCACCACCATGCTTCACCGTAGGGATGATGCCAGGTTTCCTTCAGACTTGACGCTTGGCATTCAGACCAAAGAGTACAATATTGGTTTCATCGGACCAGATAATCTTGTTTCTCGTGGTCTGAGAGTCTTTAGGGGCCTTTTGGCAAACTCCAAGCAGACTGTTGTGTGCCTTTTACGGAGGAGTGGCTTCTATCTGGCCACTCTACCATAAAGGCATGATTGGTGGAGTGCTGCAGAGATGGTTGTCCTTCTAGAAGGTTCTCCCATCTCCACAGAGGAACTCTAGAGCTCTGTCAGACTGACCATTGGGTTGTTGGTCACCTCCCTGACCAAGGTCCTTCTCCCCCGATTGCTCAGTCAGCTTTAGGAAGTCTTGGTGGTTCCAAACTTCTTCCATTTAAGAATGATTGAGTCCACTGTGTTCTTGGGTGTCTTCAATGCTGCAGAAATGTTTTGGTACCCTTCCCCAGATCTATGCCTCCACACAAATCCTGTCTCAGAGCTCTACAGACAATTTCTTCGACATGGCTTGTTTTTTTTGCTCTGACATGGGACCTTATATAGACAGGTGTGTGCCTTTCCAAATCATGTCCAATCAATTGAATTTACCACAGGTGGACCAATCAAGTTGTAGAAACATCTCAAGGATGATCATTGGAAACGGGATGCAACTGAGCTCAATTTTGAGTCTCAATTTTGGGTCTGAATACTTATGTAAATAAGGTATTTCTGTTTTTTATATTCAATTTGCAATAAAATGTACCTGTTTACCTTTATTGCTATAGTTTGTAGATTGCTGAGGATTTTTTAAATATCCATTTTAGAATAAGGTTGTAATTTAACCAAACGTGGAAAAAGTCTTTCTACTTTCTGAAGGCAATGAGAATGCCAAAAGCCTGTAAAGCTGTCATCAAGGCAAAGGGTGGCTAATTTAAAGAATCTCAAATGTAAAATATACTTTGATTTGTTTTACACTTTTTTGGTTACTACATGATTCCATATGTGTTATTTAATAGTTTTGATGTCTTCACTATTATTCTACAATGTAGAAAATAGTAAAAAATAAAGAAAAGCCCTTGAATGAGTAGGTGTCACTGGTACTAATGTTTTTTCTTAATTTTTTACTATTTTCTACATTGTAGAATAATAGTGAAGACATCAAACCTATGAAATAACACATTATGGAATCATGTAGTAACCATGTGGTAATCAAATCAAAATCTATGTTATATTTGAGATTCTTCAAATAGCCACCCTTTGCCTTGATGACAGTTTTGCACAAACTTGGCATTCTCTCAAACATCTTCAACAGTCTTGAAGGAGTTCCCACATATCACTTGTTGGCTCCTTTTCCTTCACTGTGCCATCTGACTCATCCCAAACCATCTCAATTTGGTTGAGATTGAGGTTGTCCTATTGGAAAATGAATGATAGTCCCACTAAGCCCAAACCAGATGGGATGGCGTATCGCTGCAGAATGCAGTGGTAGCCATGCTAGTTAAGTGTGCCTTGAATTCTAAATTAAACAGTTTCACCAGAAAAGCAGCCAGACACCATCACACCTCCTCCTCCGTGCTTCACGGTGGGAACCACATATGCAAAGAACCAAAAATCTCCAGTTTAGACTCATCAGAACAAAGGACAGATTTCCACCTGTCTGATGTCCATTGCTCGTGTTTCTTGACCCCAGCAAGTCTTTCTGAAGGCACTGAGAATGCCAAAAGTATGCAAAGGGTGGCTATTTGAAGAATCTCAAATATAAAATATACTTTGATTTGTTTGACACTTTTTTGTTTACTACATGATTCCATATGTGTTATTTCATAGTTTTGGTGTCTTCATTATTATTCTACAGTGTAGAAAATAGTAAAAAAAATAAGAAAAGCCTTGAATGAGTAGGTGTTCTAAAACCTTTAACCGTTAGGGTGTATACACTACTGTTCAAAAGTTTGGGGTCACTTAGAAATGTCCTTGTTTTTTAAAAGAAAAGCACATTTTTTGTCCATCAAAATAACATAAAATTGATCGGAAATACAGTGTTGGTAATTGGTAATGTTGTAAATTACTATCTTAGCTGGAAACAGCTGATTTTTAAAGGAATATCTACATTGGCGTGCAGAGGCCCATTTGCAATTAGGTTAGCACAGCTGAAAACTGTTGTGCTGATTAAAGAAACTGGCCTTCGTTAGACTTGTTGAGTATCTGGAGCATCAGCATTTGTGGATTCGATTACAGGCTCAAAATGGCCAGAAACAAAGACCTTTCAGAAACTCGGTCAGTCTATTCTTGTTCTGAGAAATGAAGGCTATTCCATGCGAGAAATTGCCAAGAGACTGAAGATCTCGTACAACGCTGTGTACTACTCCCTTCATAGAACAGCGCAAACTGGTTTTAACCAGAATAGAAAGAAGAGTGGAAGGCCCGGTGCACAACTGAGCAAGTACATTAGAGTGTCTAGTTTGAGAAGCAGACGCCTCACAAGTCCTCAACTGGCAGCTTAATTAAATAGTACCCGCAAAACACCAGTCTCAACGTCAACAGTGAAGAGGCGACTCCGGGATTCTGTCCTTCTAGGCAGAGTTGCAAAGAAAAAGCCATATCTCAGACTGGCCAATAAAAAGAAAAGATTAAGAGAGAGAGACAGACACTGGACAGAGGAAGATTCGAAAAAAGTGTTATGAACAGACGGATCTAAGTCTGAGGTGTTTGGATCACAAAGAAGAACATTCGTGAGATGCAGAGAAGATGCTTGAGGAGTGCTTGACCCCATCTGTCAAACATGGTGGAGGCAATGTGATGGTCCAGGGGTGCTTTGGTGGTGGTAAAGTGGGAGATTTGTACAGGGTAAAAGGGATCTTGAAGAAGGAAGACCATCACTCCATTTTTCAACGCCACGCCATTCCCTGTGGACGGCGCTTAATTGGAGCCTATTTCCTTCTACAACAGGACAATGACCCAAAGCACAGCTACAAACTATGCAATAAATATTTAGTGAAGAAGCAGTCAGCTGGTATTCTGTCTAATGGAGTGGCCAGCACAGTCACCAGATCTCAACCCTATTGAGCTGTTGTGGGAGCAGCTTGACTGTATGGTATGTAAGAAGTGCCCATCAAGTCAATACAACTTGTGGGAGGTGCTTCAGGAAGCATGGGGTGAAATCTCTTCAGATTACCTCAACAAATTGACAACTAGAATGCCAAAGGTCTGCAAGGCTGTAATTTCTGTAAATGGAGGATTTTTTGAAAAATTTGAAAATCATTATTTATTACCTTGTCAACGTCTTGACTGTATTTCCTATTCATTTTGCAACTCATTTCATGTATTGTTTTCATGGAAAACAAGGACATTTCTATGTGACCCCAAACTTTTGAACGGTAGTGTATATGTAGCTGGCTAGTAACAGTGACTAAAGTTCAAGGCAGGGTACTGGGCGGAGGCTGGCTAGTGGTGACTATTTAACAACCTGATGACTTTGAGATAGAAGCAGTTTTTCAGTAAAACCAAATGCATGCTTTTCATCCGTTCGCTGCCTGCACCCGCACGCCTGACCAGCATCACCACCCTGGATGGTTCCGACCTTGAATATGTGGACATCTATAAGTACCTAGGTGTCTGGCTAGACTGTAAACTCTCCTTCCAGACTCATATCAAACATCTCCAATCGAAAATCAAATCAAGAGTCGGCTTTCTATTCCGCAACAAAGCCTCCTTCACTCACGCCGCCAAACTTACCCTAGTAAAACTGACTATCCTACCGATCCTCGACTTTGGCGATGTCATCTACAAAATTGCTTCCAACACTCTACTCAGCAAACTGGATGTAGTTTATCACAGTGCCATCCGTTTTGTCACTAAAGCACCTTATACCACCCACCACTGCGACTTGTATGCTCTAGTCGGCTGGCCCTCGCTACATATTCGTCGCCAGACCCACTGGCTCCAGGTCATCTACAAGTCCATGCTAGGTAAAGCTCCGCCTTATCTCAGTTCACTGGTCACGATGGCAACACCCATCCGTAGCACGCGCTCCAGCAGGTGTATCTCACTGATCATCCCTAAAGCCAACACCTCATTTGGCCGCCTTTCGTTCCAGTACTCTGCTGCCTGTGACTGGAACGAATTGCAAAAATCGCTGAAGTTGGAGACTTTTATCTCCCTCACCAACTTCAAACATCTGCTATCTGAGCAGCTAACCGATCGCTGCAGCTGTACATAGTCTATTGGTAAATAGCCCACCCATTTTCACCTACCTCATCCCCATACTGTTTTTATTTATTTACTTTTCTGCTCTTTTGCACACCAATATCTCTACCTGTACATGACCATCTGATCATTTATCACTCCAGTGTTAATCTGCAAAATTGTAATTATTCGCCTACCTCCTCATGCCTTTTGCACACAATGTATATAGACTCCCCTTTTTTTCTACTGTGTTATTGACTTGTTAATTGTTTACTCCATGTGTAACTCTGTGTTGTCTGTTCACACTGCTATGCTTTATCTTGGCCAGGTCGCAGTTGCAAATGAGAACTTGTTCTCAACTAGCCTACCTGGTTAAATAAAGGTGTTCTCAACTAGCCTACCTGGTTAAATAAAGGTGTTCTCAACTAGCCTACCTGGTTAAATAAAGGTGTTCTCAACTAGCCTACCTGGTTAAATAAAGGTGTTCTCAACTAGCCTACCTGGTTAAATAAAGGTGTTCTCAACTAGCCTACCTGGTTAAATAAAGGTGTTCTCAACTAGCCTACCTGGTTAAATAAAGGTGTTCTCAACTAGCCTACCTGGTTAAATAAAGGTGTTCTCAACTAGCCTACCTGGTGAAATAAAGGTGTTCTCAACTAGCCTACCTGGTTAAATAAAGGTGAAATAAAAATAAAATAAATGTAAAAAAGTCCCAGCTGTGATGCACCTGTACTGACCTCGCCTTCTGGATGGTAGCGGGGTGAACAGGCCGTGGCTCGGGTGGCTGAGGGCCTTGAGGGCCTTCTTGCCTTACTACTTTTATATACACAGTAATACATGTTGTTTTTCTGTGTTCTCTCAAATCATAGCCTAGATGGAGGACTTAAACCCAAGATGGCCAAATCAAAGGGTGTTTTGGAGAAGTTGTCTTCCTATCACCCGTCCTCCCTGTGCCCCCTTATAATTTAGATTAACTAGAGAATTAAGGAGAGAAAGTAGCTTTTCTAGCCGCTGTAGGGGGAGGAGAAAGGGGAAATGGAAGAGGAGCAAACTGTTTGCCCAGGTTTCCTCTTTGGATATTAGGAGAAATAAAGTCCACTAATTACAGTGGATTTTAATTGCTCCTCGTCTGGGGGACGTTTCAGGGGTCTTCATTCGTTTAGGCGACAGGTTTATGATTAATGAGAGAAGTTACCCAATTATGGTAATTGTCTGTTTTTAATGAAGATTGATTGTTTGCGTTGAGAATAAAGTATTTTTTTCTTCATGGAAGTATCACAGCTTGGCTTTTGTCAATTTTGCCTTAAACCAGATTTGTTCGTGGTTAGTTTTGAGGTAGAGCAGCAATTTCTTCCAGTTGATTATTTAATTATCATGCCTAATTTATTCTCCTCTTGTCTTCCATCTCAATGTTAGAACGGAATCTGTCGCTGAGAAGATGTTGACCAACTGGTTCACATTCCTCTTGTACAAGTTCCTAAAGGTAAGTCCACCATCAAACCAACAAAAATATATTCCCCATCTCCTGTTTATAATTGCTTTATGAGGATAGTAGTTAGTTAGCACACTATTAGCATTTCAGCAGTAAAGGCATCGGTGGGCACGGTCTGCTTAAGGCTCCAACGAGAGACATTCTTTTTATTTCATTATTTTGTTTAGTGTCATTATTTCTTTGACGGACACGTTCTAGCCTGCGGTCATTAGGCGCTGAGTGTGTGTGACGTTCGACTGGACCTTCTCTCTTCTCACTCTCCCTCGCTCCCTCTTGGAAGAGTGTACAATTACCCCCTAATGAAGCCGGGATGTGGAATTAAAGATAATTTCACAGACAAGCGTGCCATGGCGAGGGCTAGGGGATTGATGTATGCGTGTTCCCTCTCGTTAGCAGCTGTCTGGTTAATTAGCGCAGATGCTAACGAGACGTTAACAGCATATGGTGGCAGAGGGGAGAGAGGGAGAGTTGCGGTGCTGTGTAGAAGCCAGGAGAGGACACTGGAGGTGGAGACTTCGCTGGATTTGGATCCACCTCTATCCCACTTAGCAGTTAGCTAGGCCCTGTCTCCACCTTTCTCCCAACTAGCTTCAGTCTCCACCTCTCTCCCAACTAGCTTCAGTCTCCACCTCTCTCCCAACTAGCTTCAGTCTCCACCTCTCTCCCAACTAGCTTCAGTCTCCACCTCTCTCCCAACTAGCTTCAGTCTCCACCTCTCTCCCAACTAGCTTCAGTCTCCACCTCTCTCCCAACTAGCTTCAGTCTCCACCTCTCTCCCAACTAGCTTCAGTCTCCACCTCTCTCACACTCTGGGTGTTCCCTTAACTCACACATATGCATGTACATAATTATCACCTTCTGCATTAAAGACACTTTTTCATTACTGATAAATAGTGGAGAGAGGGTAAGAAGTTCTGAGTGTGTTTTAAAAGTGGGAGAGATAAATGCTATCCCTATCAAGCACTTAGAGCTATCTCTCCCTCTCTCGCTCTTGTGCTCTCTCTCTCTTTCTCATCCTCGACAATGGCACATGCATCTTTAACACGGTGAAGAGCTTCCTAAGCACTTTCTCTCAATCGTTAACCTCTTGTTAGTTTCAGCCTCAGCTGCCACCTGGCCGCCCTCTCTGTCACTCTGCTCTAAACTGATACTCGTTTTAAGAGGGAAACTTTTTCTTGAGCCTGAGATGGGGATAATGACACTATTGACTGGCAAGTGCACGTGATAGTGAAAATGCAGAAAATCTTTATATGAGACCGCCTAGCGCTCTGTCCCCTAGGCCAGTGAGAAGACACAGGAGCACAGCGTTGCCTCATTGCCAGCATATTTCCTGTGTTTGAGGGGTGCAAAATCCACTTGTGACGTATATCTCACTAGACTGCTTTAATTTTACTCTTGCGAGTCTTTTATACTCTTGCGAGTCTTTTATACTCTTGCGAGTCTTTTATACTCTTGCGAGTCTTTTATACTCTTGCCCGAGCCGGCTTTCCGTTACATGTATAATAACAATAAAGCTTAGTCAGGGATTTAACACACTTTCTCGACACTTGCATCACAAGAAAGAGAAGAAAGATAACTTTATTTTGATGTGTTCCACTTTTGTGAAATTGAAAAAAGTTATAATTTTATATGGTTGAAATGTTAATAAATTAGATGTGCTAAAATAAAAGCAAAATGAACACTTGGATTATAGTGATGTTATGTCTGATCTTACAAAAAACTGTAAAGTATGTTTAGATTAGATTAATTTAGAGCCAATCCGGGGGTATCCTGCTATTGACACACTTGTTGAATTATGCAAGAGTGTGTGACAAAAGTAATTGAGGCAGTCTAGACAGTACAGGTGAGTGATGATAGGGTAGACAGAGCAGGTGAGTGATGGTAGGGTAGACAGAGCAGGTGAGTGATGGTAGGGTAGATAGAGCAGGTGAGTGATGGTAGGGTAGACAGAGCAGGTGAGTGCTGGTAGGGTAGACAGAGCAGTTGAGTGCTGGTAGAGTAGACAGAGCAGGTGAGTGATGGTAGCGTAGACAGAGCAGGTGAGTGATGGTAGGGTAGACAGAGCAGGTGAGTGCTGGTAGGGTAGACAGAGCAGTTGAGTGCTGGTAGAGTAGACAGAGCAGGTGAGTGATGGTAGGGTAGACAGAGCAGGTGAGTGATGGTAGGGTAGACAGAGCAGGTGAGTGATGGTAGGGTAGACTGAGCAGGTGAGTGATAGTAGGGTAGACAGAGCGGGTGAGTGATGGTAGGTTAGACTGAGTGGGTGAGTGATGGTAGGGTAGACAGAGCAGTTGAGTGCTGGTAGGGTAGACAGAGCAGGTGAGTGACAGTAGGGTAGACAGAGCAGGTGAGTGATGGTAGGGTAGACAGAGAAGGTGAGTGATGGTAGGGTAGACAGAGCAGGTGAGTGATGGTAGGGTAGACAGAGCAGGTGAGTGATGGTAGGGTAGACAGAGAAGGTGAGTGATGGTAGGGTAGACAGAGAAGGTGAGTGATGGTAGGGTAGACAGAGCAGGTGTTTGGTTGTTGCAGCCTTGTTCCACCCCTTTATGTTAATGTCTTCCTATGTGAAAATACACCCCGTGTATTTATGTAAATGAGGCACATAAAGACAAAATATTTTTGATGTACCTGATACAATAAAACAATTTTTATATGTGACCGACCGCCCCGATTCGGTCTTATGTAGCAACATTTGAAATTGTGTTTTTTACATTGGATAAAAGTAGAGATTCAGAGCTAGAAAATGGTGTATCATACACTATAGTTGAGGAACAATGGGAAGGTAATTCTGCTTTTGTGATAACATGCGTCTTGGTGAGAGGTGTAGGAGTCAGGCGCAGGAGAGAGCAGGAATGTCTGAGAAGCGTGTTTAATAATATAGTCCAGCAATACAAAAACGGCACAGACCAAAACCCCAAAACTACGCTCTCGAATCATCAGAAACTCGTGCAAACGCACGGAGGGACAAACACAGTTCCAACACTTTACATACACGTGCGTAATAGCGAAAAAACAACAAACATCAAATACACTCGAGCGCAATGCACACAAATCTAATCCTGCACGAATTACGGCAGGTAACAGGTGCCCTATATACCAACAGAAATCAAAGCAATGAAAACCAGGTGTGAAAAGGAACACAGACAAAACAACCAGAAAAAGAAAAAGGGATCGGTAGCGGCTAGTAGACCAGCGACGCCGAGCGCCGAGAGCCGCCCGAACAGGGAGAGGAGTTACCTTCGGTAGAAGTCGTGACAGCTTTGAAAGTTGCTAAACTTGTAACCCCACTTTTGAGAAAATGGCCCTTCAGTGTTTTGGTACGTACACCCATCGTTCACACCCACTTAAGCCTTAGTCCCACCCATCTCTTTAAGAATTCACATATGAGGCCATGTGGTAAACACACGCTATAGTAAAACAAGTCTAAGTTTATTTGTCACATGCACAGGATACAGAAGGCATAAACGGTACAGTGATAGTACTTGCATAGTAGCAATATCAAACATAGAAAGTGTCCAGATAAAAATATTTTATAAATATTTTATCATTATTAGATGATGCTTACCCGACACACTTGTCTAAATTGATGGGTCATGTGAAGGAAATTATATAACCACCCCTCACCCACATCTAGCTAAGTGGATGGGTCATGTAATAATCTGGCTGAAATTGAGTCTTTTATTTAGACATGTAGGTAGCTAGCTAGCTAAACAATTAACCGGAATGATCCCAACTCATACTACCGCCAAAACAAACATTGTCATAGCTCTAGTATGAATCTGCAGGTAGCTAAAGCTAACAAACTAGGTTCAATGTTAGCTAGCTAACATTAGGCTATATCTAGCTACGCAAATGGATTTCTGATTCGATATTATATAATATTTCTACACAGATCACATGTAACGTTAGGTAAAGCTAAAGTTTTCTAGCTAACTAACAGTATGCTTTAACTTGCAATAAAAACTTTTGACATAATTTGACATTTATATCTGAAAATGTAGCTAGACTCTTACCTGTATACATGGATGAATGCTTCACGGCAGACTGGAACCATTTAAGTCCGTTTTGTTTGTAGCTACAGTACATCTTGTTTGGCCAGCTTTGTTTCAAGTCACTCCGGTTGACACTGACTGTGGCATGTGCAGAAAGTAGCCCATCACCTTTTCCAACTGATCTGTCGATAGCGCCTGCTAAATTCAGGGCATAAATGTTATTGAGAAAAGTAGCAAAACTTTTGTAGTTCTTGATGGCTAATGTTATATTGGTTCCCAAGTGGTGCAGCATCTCAGTGCTAGAGGTGTCACAACAGACACCCTGGTTCGAATCCAGGCTGTATCACAACTGGCCGTGATTGGGAGTCCCATAGGGCGGCGCAAAATTGGCCCAGTGTCGTCCGGGTTTGGCCAGTGTAGGCCGTCATTGTAAATAAGAATTTGTTCTTAACTGACTTGCCTAGTTAAATTAAGGTTTAAAAACAATACAAAAATAAATTTTTCAAAACGCACAGTAGAAAGGACTGTCAACACATGAACAGCTCATGTTAGCTCTACTCCAGCCACTTTAATAATGGGAATTGATGGGAAATGATGTAAATATATCACTAGCCACTTTAAACAATGCTACCTTATATAATGTTACTTACCCTACATTATTCATCTCATATGCATACGTAGATACTGTACTCTATATCATCGACTGCATCCTTATGTAATACATGTATCACTAGCCACTTTAACTATGCCACTTGGTTTACATACTCATCTCATATGTATATACTGTACTCGATATCACCTACTGTATCTTGCCTATGCTGCTCTGTACCATCACTCATTCATATATCCTTATGTACATATTCTTTATCCCCTTACACTGTGTATTTTTTGGAATTGTTAGTTAGATTACTTGTTCGTTATTACTGCATTGTCGGAACTAGAAGCACAAGCATTTCGCTACACTCGCATTAACATCTGCTAACCATGTGTATGTGACAAATAAAATTTGATTTGATTTGTTATAGACAGAAGCATGCTACATGGCAGACCAATCCAAACTCATCGCACGGAATGTCCTGCCCATTCATTATCTCAGCCAATCATGGCTAACGGGAAGGTTCCTGTCTTTTTTCGTAGCTAAACCAAACTAGACTCGTAATTTAACAATTTTATTCGTATTTATTGATGGAATACAAGTTTGTTATTAAGGCATGTGAAAAAAAAGCATTTTGTTCTAAAATAAATGTTTATGTTCAAATGCCACTCCTGTGAAGTAGTGACATGCCACAACCGCCTAGTTTCCTGAAATGAGTCACATTTATGAGTGCATTCTAAGAAATGAATGGAGACATTTTACAATAAATGTAATACCTGAATTCCCATCCAAATTCCTGAACTCCATTCATTATTTGTCCGTGCCAGTAAAATGTTTTATGTGCTATAATTCAGTCGATATTAATATCTCATTTTCCATCTGTTGCATTTATTATAATTGTTTTTGAAACCTTTTAACAATTTAGATGTCCATTGCTATATGCATACCTGTTAAGATATAGATACAGCCCTTGCCTGTCACTGATGACCTGTGTCCATGTGTCTCTAGGAGTGTGCGGGCGAACCTCTGTTCATGCTGTACTGTGCCATGAAGCAGCAGATGGAGAAGGGGCCTATAGACTCCATCACAGGAGAGGCACGCTACTCCCTCAGTGAAGACAAGCTCATCAGACAGCAGATTGACTACAAGACCCTGGTTAGTACGGTCAAATAGAAATATTTTACAGGGCGATAATGATATTTGATCAAATATATGATTTAGCTTTGAGAAGGCATTAAGGGCGATAGGATTTTGCATTACCTCAGTGACCTTAATTAGTGCTTGCTGCTTGAATATGCGACTCAAATTCCTGCAAATGCCAACTAAGTAAGCCGACGTGAGCTGGACCTAATTTCTGCCCCTCCCTCCCCTGTCAGACACTTCACTGTGTGAACCCGGAGAACGAGAACGCCCCCGAGGTGACGGTGAAGGGGCTGAACTGTGACACCATCACCCAGGTGAAGGAGAAGCTGCTGGATGCAGTGTACAAGGGCAGCCCCTACTCCCAGAGACCCAAGGCTGGGGACATGGACCTGGGTAAGAACACCAGGAGGAGATTGTGTTTACAGTGTGTGTTTACAGTGTGTGTGCGTTGGCGTGCGATCTATTCTCATCCTCCTATCCTCCTCACCACAGAGTGGCGTCAGGGCAGGATGGCCAGAATCATCCTTCAGGATGAGGATGTCACAACAAAGATCGACAATGACTGGAAACACCTCAACACACTGGCCCACTATCAGGTGAGAGGAGGGAGAGGTGGTGGGTGGGCTGGGGTGTACTGCCTCGGCGGTTTTATCTATGCAAACAGACAGTGGATGGAGTGATTGGCACGACAGCATTTATAAGACAAACCATTGTTTTTCATTCCTTGTAGGTGACAGACGGCTCAGTGATCGCTCTGGTGCCAAAGCAGAACTCAGCCTACAACATATCCAACTCCTCTACCTTCACCAAGTCTCTCAGCAGATATGGTGAGTCATTCCTTCATATTTCTTTTTCTCTTAATTTCTCTCTCAATCTCTGCCTTTCTTTGCTCTCTTGGATTTTTCTCAGCCTCTCTGAACTGAGATAACCATAAATCCACCAATAGGCATTTTCACCATCTCGGAAATGACAGGCATTACATCAGACAGCTCATTCCTCCTTCCAAAGACTGAAGACCAATAGCTAACAACTTTAAACACAGCCTCAGCTCCACACCGCATCAGTATAACCAGCTCCCTGGCAAAAACCTTTTTCCGAAGCTTTCACCTTTGTTGTTGTTTCCCCTCCCTCTCCTTATTTTTGTCGTTGTGTTGATAAGGGGTAGTAGCAACAATAGCAACGCTGACAGGCCAGTGAAAGCCGGGCTGGTTTATTCGTCCACAGAGAGGATCGCCCAGCCCTGGCTGTTGTAAGAGCGGAAGTAAACGTGCACCACTCTCCCCCAGAAGCCAATGGACATGATTGCCATAGAATTACAGGCACTCAATCAGCAGTAGCAACAGCCACAGTAGTAGTAGTAGGAACCTCATGATGAATGTACAATAGATGTAGGAATACAGGAGACCAATTGGCTGCTAGGAGAGTGACTACAGAATGTTCCGGTGTGAACAAGCTGATATAATGGGGTCTCAAACAAGGTCTTTGGCATAGAGATCAATCTTAGTCACACTGGTTTTGTTTTCCTCTTTGGTCATCACTGGTTTTAACTCCCACCCATGACATACGTATGGCAGGAGTTAGTCTCTGGCGCGCTGTTTAAATACTACAGGGCTCATATTCACAAAGTGTCTAAAGAGTGCTGATCTAGGATCAGGTCCCGCTATTAGTTATTATGATTGAAAAGGCTAAACTGACCCTAGACCAGCACTCTTACTCTGAGATGCTTTGTGAGTACAGGCCCAGATCTCAGTAAAGTTCATTGGGAACATTCAGGGCAGTTGTCTTGCTCTGATGCCCCACTGTTCTTTTGATTTGGTCGAGTGGAAAGCATCAACAAGCCCAGAACCACTGACACACATTAGTCTCTATGTGTCAGTGAGTTTCTGAGATGTAATTCTCTCATCCTCTCGCCCTGAAAACCAGGGGGCCCTCCCTGTCATCTGAAACTCAGAAGCCCCGATTCAGACGGTGTGTGAGAGATAGACAGAGATTGAAGTTGTTTTTCTCTCACTCTCCCTCCCTCCTCTCATCCCTCCCTCCATACATTAGAGAGGGACTGACGCCCCTGCATTCTGGCTACCCTGCCAGCCTCTTCACCAGGCAGCCTCTCTCCTCTCATCCCTCCCTCCATACATTAGAGAGGGACTGACGCCCCTGCATTCTGGCTACCCTGCCAGCCTCTTCACCAGGCAGCCTCCCTCCTCTCATCCCTCCCTCCATACATTAGCAAGGGACTGACGCCCCTGCATTCTGGCTACCCTGCCAGCCTCTTCACCAGGCAGCCTCCCTCCTCTCATCCCTCCCTCCATACATTAGAGAGGGACTGACGCCCCTGCATTCTGGCTACCCTGCCAGCCTCTTCACCAGGCAGCCTCCCTCCTCTCATCCCTCCCTCCATACATTAGCGAGGGACTGACGCCCCTGCATTCTGGCTACCCTGCCAGCCTCTTCACCAGGCAGCCTCCCTCCTCTCATCCCTCCCTCCATACATTAGAGAGGGACTGACGCCCCTGCATTCTGGCTACCCTGCCAGCCTCTTCACCAGGCAGCCTCCCTCCCATGCCGGCTGCAACTACAGCAGGCTGGCTGATAAAAGGAACGCAGTAGATAGGCATCCTTTGGTTTACCGTAACGAAGTTTGACACTCGCATCTTTATTAATGAAGAAATGCATGGAGGCAGTCTGCCCCGGGGAGGAGAGGAGACTCACACAATGGAGCCTGTACAGCCTGACTCATCCACTACCACACGCAGGAAGGATATTGGTGTAATGTGTATGGGGTTCTATTATATCCAGCACTATAACATTATGGGTCATTTGGGATGGGGAGAGGGCATGGGGACAAGCGAGGGAGATAAAGATGGAAGGGCTGATGTAAAATGTGTGCTAATGATAAGACAGAAAGCAGATTCTCTTTCCTATCTCCTCTCTTGGCCCTGCCTCAATGAAATTAGGCACACTGTTTTCGTTCTCCCACTTTGCCAATTAGTTAGAGTCTGCCAATTGAGAGTAATGAGTCGGCTAACTCTCCTCGCTCCTTAGTTGAGGCCTAATCACTCCATCCATCCACCTCTCTGACGGACAATAAGAGAGGCTACAGGGATCTGTTGTCTTGCTCGTTAATGTTCTCTCCATCTCAAGGGTCAGGTCCCAGTGCATCATGGGCTGTGACCTTGTGACAGACAGATTGACACTGCTCCTCACGCTGGCATGGTCTTTGTTCTGGCTGGATGACGGACAGATAGACAGCCCAAAGAGCCCTTTCTTCACTAGACTAAATGGGACTGTTATTTAGTCAGTCACCAGACTAAATATGTTTGTCTTCTAATTTATGTTTGTCCACTATGTGCAGAGCTTGGCAAGGGTCATATACATTTTTGAAGGCATAATTGTGACCTGAAATATGTGATTTATATGAGTGCGTATCACTGTTTGAACTCAAGTTGAAGCTCTCACAACACAATAGGGCATTGAACCAGGGAGTCAGACTGGTGTTCTGTTCTGGTCATCTTGTTCCATTGACCTCTAAAGACCTCTGCATTGTGTGTTCCTGATTAATCTGTCTTTGTCCTGATGTTCCTGTGTCTCTCTTGCCTCCGTTCAGAGAGCATGTTGCGGACAGCCAGCAGTCCAGACAGTCTGCGCTCCCGCACCCCCATGATCACCCCTGACCTGGAGAGTGGCACCAAGCTGTGGCACCTGGTCAAGAACCACGACCACTCTGACCAGCGCGAGGGAGACCGGGGCAGCAAGATGGTCTCTGAGATCTATCTGACCCGTCTGCTCGCCACTAAGGTAAGATTACATAGACACCAGGCCAGCCTGCTGTATATCACACCTTCGTAAAAGACATGTACAGTACTGTTGATGTAAGTCAACTCATCTGAATGTTGAGTAAGTCACTGAATTGCCCTCCATATCGTCGCTGTCAGATGAAAATCTTGAACTCCAATTTTGCCAATTATCATTTTTAACATGTATTGAGAGCAGTAACTCCACTCAATGTGTTCCATTTCCTGACTCTAGGACCACGAAAATGTAAACAGTATTTCCTGTGTGAAGAGGACCTCCCTTTTTTGTTTTCGATAGTCCCTTGATATGCCTGTCTCTTTAACAGCTCAGCCTCCGTTGTTGTGTTGTATTCTTCTGGCGTTCCTCATATCAGCCAAGTCTCTGTTAACTGGCCAAACAGGGCCGGCCTGCCTGCCTGCCACTCTCCTCTCGCCTAACTGCCTCTGAGCTGATTGTTTCCATCCTAATTGTAGGGGAAGAAAACCATGGAAATTAGACGCTGTTTACAAGCCTCTTGGGTGGTCAATTTCGATTCATAATAAAAACAAGATAGATAAATATAAAGGGGGTAGAGAAGAGAAAATAGCAGGAGACAGGTCATTTGTTGTGTGATTGAATGTTTCGTGGTGCGTGATGCAGAGAAGTGAAAGGAATTCCGATAGCTCACATAGGTCTGTCTGTCTGCTAAACTAGCACATCTCAGTACTTTGATGTTGGAGCAGGAAAATGTGGCGTCCTCTCCACAGCCACTCCCCCTTAAAGATGCTGGTCGCTGTGGGGAGAAATGTATCTCTGTTGGTTGATTTGAAATCTGTAGGTGTGTAATTGGAGAATAACCCGGACAACTAAACCTCTGTCCTCTCCTCAGGGTACCTTACAGAAGTTTGTGGACGACCTGTTTGAGACCATCTTCAGCACGGCCCACCGCGGCAGCGCCCTGCCTCTCGCCATCAAGTACATGTTTGACTTCCTGGACGAGCAGGCCGACAAACACTCCATATCAGACTCAGACGTACGGCACACGTGGAAGAGCAACTGGTGAGACACATTACCAACATTGAGTACCTGTATGTTTTGGTTGTATAATGTGAATGGTTGTTGACACATCTCCTCATGATGAAACATCTCCTCTCCCATCCCAGTCTGCCTCTGCGGTTCTGGGTGAACGTGATCAAGAACCCCCAGTTTGTGTTTGACATCCATAAGAACAGCATCACAGATGCTTGTCTGTCTGTGGTGGCCCAGACCTTCATGGACTCTTGCTCCACATCAGAACACAAGCTGGGCAAAGATTCGCCCTCCAACAAGCTGCTCTACGCCAAGGATATCCCCAACTACAAGAACTGGGTGGAGAGGTATTTATGACACAGATCTCAACTCCACAGAATGTAAGATTGTCCATCTCATGGTTTATGTCAAGCAGATGTACAGTAGTATTTACATAGCATGTAAACAGTTGATCAAATTATATCAGAGATGTTCATGGTGATGGAGAGTTGACCAGATGGTTGTTGACAACTACTTCTCCTTGTAATCCAGACCTTCACATACCTAACTAAAGAGGTGTCCTAACCAGTCCAGGATGTCCTCTCCAGGTGTCCTCTCTCTCCAGGTGTCCTCTCCAGTCCTAACCCCTCTTCTCTCCTGCTTCCCTCCTGTCCTGCAGGTACTACTCCGACATCTCCCGTATGCCGGCCATCAGTGACCAGGACATGAGTGCCTACCTGGCTGAACAGTCCCGGCTGCACCTCAGCCAGTTCAACAGCATGAGTGCCCTGCATGAGATCTACTCCTATATCATCAAGTACAAAGATGAGGTACTAGTATATTATGAAGATATTAAGCATAGACATCATAATGATATAGATATATTATTAAAATGAGTTAGATTTGTCAGTCACAATATGAAGAGATCAGAATAGAATCGCTATTGTTTCTGTATGTTGAAGGGGTGATGCAGAAGTCCCAGCTATCAGCCCTCTTGTGTTCCTGATGAATGGAATGTGGGCGTTCTAATTCAATTAATAGATTACTGAGTAGATGTTCATAATTGCATGCAGCTATTTCACCATTAAGGTACATATTATGAAGCTAATTGACAACAGCACTAACACAAGGCGCATTAGCAGTCCATAATGCAGCCTGCTGCATGACACCCTAACAGCTAGTACACAGCTCTCTGATGGACCCACCGGTACCTCCTCTTCCAGTTCCCACAATACCATAGTAAATACAGCACCTCTGCTGTGCTTTCTATGTATATCCACCTCTTGCAGCTTCTACAGTCATCCGCCTGTTTGATCAAATTTGTCATCTATGCAATGTCGTATAGTAGAAATTCAGCGTTCCATGTTCACACCTATCTATGACTAAACAAGTGTATTGTGTTTGTCGGGGAAGAGATCAACTGCCTTTGGTATTGTAAATACCAATAAATTGCCTGCTCATGCCACCACGACAGCATGTTTGATTCAACAGCTGTTTACACAGAATGACAGATGTTCTGATAGACTTTCTCTGCTGGTGGTCGACCCTGATGATGTCTTCCTCTCTCTCATCGCTCTCTTCTCCATCCCTCTCTCCTCCCTCCCCAGATCCTGTCTTCGCTGCAGAAGGATGAGCAGTCTCGCAGGCAGAGACTGCGCAGTAAGCTGGAGCAGGTCATCGACACCATGGCCCTGGCCAGCTGAGGAACGGCCCGCCACTGAGGGGCGGAGAGGGTAGCAGCCAGGCCTTCTCTCACTGACGCCAGCCCCTGACCCCCAACACAGCGCATTAGGACTGCAAGGACACAAGCAGTACACTGGAGACACACCAGAGTTAGGCCTGGGCTCCGGCCCATCCAAACAACCCTTCATTTATAAACACGTAACGTCTGTCGCCCCGAGAAAGTGTCTTATCATAACGGTCTTCATCACTGGTTTCAGTTTTTCTTCCGTGTTGATCCATCTACCCACAGCCTAGACTGTGAAGCAGCTGGCTAAAGAGGGGGGGGGGCTATGGAGAAAGGACAATGGAAGCTTCTGACGTGTCAGCGACTTCATCAACTTTCATGGACGTCATTTTGATTTTCAGATCCTTTTTTGTTGTTGTTGTGTGATTTAGCTTTAGATTTTGTGTTTTTATCAACTACCTACTCTCTCCAGTGGTGTGTTTTTATCAACTACCTACTCTCTCCAGTGGTGTGTTTTTATCAACTACCTACTCTCTCCAGTGGTGTGTTTTTATCAACTACCTACTCTCTCCAGTGGTGTGTTTTTATCAACTACCTACTCTCTCCAGTGGTGTGTTTTTATCAACTACCTACTCTCTCCAGTGGTGTGTTTTTATCAACTACCTACTCTCTCCAGTGGTGTGTTTTTATCAACTACCTACTCTCTCCAGTGGTGTGTTTTTATCAACTACCTACTCTCTCCAGTGGTGTGTTTTTATCAACTACCTACTCTCTCCAGTGGTGTGTTTTTATCAACTACCTACTCTCTCCAGTGGTGTGTTTTTATCAACTACCTACTCTCTCCAGTGGTGTGTTTTTATCAACTACCTACTCTCTCCAGTGGTGTGTTTTTATCAACTACCTACTCTCTCCAGTGGTGTGTTTTTATCAACTACCTACTCTCTCCAGTGGTGTGCCACTTGTGTTACTGCTGAATTTGCACAATTTACAAAAAAGCTAAATCAAAAGAAGAGGATATATAAATATATATAGATATATAAATACAACTTCATTTTTAAAGAAACAAATGAAAATAGTCAAAGTTTTCCATTTTAATGTACAGAATACTTTGAAAGAAAAGGATTTGATATTTCAAAGACTGAACTATGAAAACAAGAGGAAACCTTGTCCTGTGCCATGTTTTATTTGAATGTTGTTTAGTGCAAAGACGTTTTCTTTAGATCAAATGTGCTATGATTAAAATGTTGTCATGCCTCGTGACTGAACAGTAAAAAAAAGAAAAAAAGTTTAATGACAAAAAAAATAGAAGAAAATCAACAAATCGTAAAGTTTTGGGGCCTTTCCTGTCTTGGGAGAACATATGTTTTAATAGTCCTGGAAATACCGTAGCTGTTTGGTGTTCCGGTATTTAACACAACCACAGTGCTATTGTGGCTTTTAGAAAAACCAAAGGCTCGGTTTTGTATACCACTCTGGTGAAAGAAAACAGCCTTCTGTGTTAGCCACCTGGATGAGCAGCCATCTTGGTTGCTCCCATGACCATGCACGCCTCTGTGGCTCACAGGCTCCAGACCACAGTGAAGTAGATCGCTTTAGTTCTGGGACCTCAATGTTTTTTGGAAGGCAAATATCATGGCTTACAGTACAGTGATGTTGTGGGCTTTGCTGTACAACAGAAGTCAGACACCACAGAAGGATTCATTGGACTTTAGCACCGCGCTAAATGTAGCAAAGGTTTAATTCACCCACTACCCTTTTAAAGGCTTCATGAAGTTCCACCTGCTGTCTCTCCTCAGGTTCCTCAGATACTGTAGATCACTGTGTTAGAGTTACAGTCTTACAGACTGTCATTGTGGACACTGAGGAAGAGGTTTGCAGACAAAGATGAGAGAAGTTCATAGGTAAAGCTTTGAGCGAAGGGTAATCCCTCATGATTTGAACCCCACATGAGAGCAAGTACTGTCACTCTAGTGACTTCAACATTCAACAGTTCTATTTTAGTGTAATTAAATAGATGGTTTCTTTTTTATTGTTGATCTGTTGAAGTGGTGAAAGTTGTATGAGTTTGTGTGTTTGTACTCTGCAGCAACCAAACAATGGTTAGTGCTAGCAGAGTAGATCTCCCAGGGTTTCCCTTATGTTCCGTAACAGCATCTGTGACGAGCGTCATCCTACCGGAAAAGAGGAAGGTGCACATTCAGTGTTGTCTTTTCTTTGTTTTTCAGTCTGCTGTGAAGATGAAAAAAACAGTGAAAAATATGTTGAAATGCAAACACCCGTGATGTGTGACAAGATGATGAGATGTAGCTCAGTCTTTGTGAGTGTTTTTAACTGGGCGAAGGTTTTTGTTTCCTCAGAAATCTGATACTTTTGTGAAATGCATTGTCTCCCTTTAACATGTTACAGCGATTCCCTTTCGGTCATGTACAAAAACAAGAAGCTTCATTCCTTTCCCTTGTCCTCTGAGATGAGAGATACAGTATCGCTGGCTAGAAGAAAGACACAGATACATTTCTGAGAAACTTCTGAAATATTTAGGTCAGTTCTCCAGTGAGAGCCGTGTGGATCACACAGACTACAGATGTGATATGTAACCTTCCATCCCATCCATCTATCCGAGATCAGGATTCAACAAATGTGGTGTGATTTAATGAAAATGAAAAGTCTCTCCTAAATGTATTTACTTCAAATGTTTTGTTTAATGTGATATTCAAATTCCTCTTAATCAGTTGGGAGTAGGACTTCATAACACATCCTTTATTTTTTTAGACATTTACATTTTCTGAAAATATATGGATATTTAGTATTCATGTTTCACCTCAGTGTCCTGCAAGGCTGTTACTCTCATCTTCCTCCTCTCTTGGTCATCCTCCAATACGGACAACCTCTCCTTTCCTTTCCAGCTCAGACCAGCTCAGGCCTGTCCTAGTGTTGGCAACTCAATGAAGTTCAATACCGCACCCTACAGCCAATCCCTCCCTCCCCACCCGATCAAACACATAGGGCTGGAATCGCTGTAAGTACTGTACTTGATATCGGAGAGCAGGGCATACAGACTAGTTTATGAAATTCTTAACTTAAACAGAGTTATATGCTGGTTACTGTCTTTTTCCAAACCAGAGAAGGTAGTGGAGGATCGGCATTGACTTGACCACTTTTCTGTTCATTCACCCTATTTGGGATGGTTTGAGATATTTTTAAACTGCTACTATGTTCTTCTGTTAAGCATCTTTTATTCCCTGATTGAGCACATTTGTTTAGTGGATGGAAAATGTTGCTGTGTGCTGCCTCCCTCCCGCCAAACACACTAAGCTTTGATGACTGTGATTGTAAAACAGCTGGTTGCATTTTAAAGTCTCAGGATGGTTCTCCTGCTTTGATGTCGTTTGGCTCTTCTGTTATTTAAGTGAGAGGTTTCTGATGATGATGATGATTAGGATCTTGGGGGCGATTATGGATACGTGTATATAAAAAGTTATATTGTATGTACTGGGGCAGTTGGTCTCATGTTTTATTTTTATGTTATTTTACTATGCTACTTGTTGTGTGAAGATGACAAGAAAGAGGCTTCGCTACAGAACTCCTTTGAAGAAAACGGTACTTATTTTGTCTCGTCTCCCTGCCGTAGTGAGTTGGGTGGAAGATGGAGAGGAAAGCCAGAGGGAGAGATCCAGATGCTGTTTGATGAACACAGAGCTTTCACTTTGCACATAGTGCCTTGTCAGCTCCCCCTCCCCTTCCCACAACCCTCTACGACCCCACCATTACCCACAATCCACCACCTTACCATGTCCACTCAAAACACTGTCACAGGTTCCCCACTCTGCCGCCACACCAGTGAACAACTTCTATCCTTGTCCTCCTGATTCCCTCTTTTGGTTTGTTTTAATTATGGCATATTGGAAAGCAGTTCCTTTTTTCAAAGTACATTTCAAAAGGCTTAGGAGCATACATTAAAATATGTAGACACAAATTTAAGAAAAAAAATAGAAACTAAAGAGTTTTAATACTTCATGAATTCTGATACCTTTTTAAGAGTTTGAGACTTGAAGCAACTGTGACAGGTTGGCTGTTTCACGCTTGTGTAAATATTCTGCTATTTCCTATTTTGCAGATTTATTACTTGTAAATAAACACGCATCAAGGAGAGATTAAACATTTTTTGCTAAATCTGTTTTGTCTTGTTTTTTTTCTGTCTGGATATTTGTAACTACTAGGACAGCATCCCAGGTTATACAAACAGGCATACACTTAGAAAATGACTGTGACTTTAGTTTATATGCAGCTCTAAAGCATTGCAGTAGCAGATCTTCTGCCTTTCTCTAGTTGTCCATCAGTGTGAGGATGGAGGGAGATATTTGTTCTTAGCACATGGCCACCCTGCCTAATTCTAATAGTCTCGCTAAAACTCCCATCAATAGAACACCAGAATTACCAAACGATTACAAGACCACTGATTCCGTAAATGACGCTGTCAGAAATAAATGTTCACTTAGCAGTAATGGTGTGAAGTCCTGTGCCATAATACTGTTGAAATGATTAGCTCACCATTTATTTTCTCAATCATTTCCAGTGCTGGTTCATGTACAGTATTGTAGTCATTCTGTTCTCTTTTTGCATACATCGGAATGTATCTTAAGGCCTTACGAGTCTCTCTCTCTGTCTGTGTCTCACTCACTCTCTCTCTTCTCTCTCTCTTCTCTCTCTTTCTGTCCCCCCCCCCTCGATGAGTAGGTATGTCACTTGACTTTGTTCCAGGTAATGTTAAGTTGAGGCAGAGAATAGTCGATCTCTAGCCAGCCTCTCAGATCTGAAGCTGCATGTCACTGTTGTCTTTGTTCCAGGTAATGTTAAGTTGAGGCAGAGAATAGTCGAGCTCTAGCCAGCCTCTCAGATCTGAAGCTGCATGTCACTGTTGTCTTTGTTCCAGGTAATGTTAAGTTGAGGCAGAGAATAGTCGAGCTCTAGCCAGCCTCTCAGATCTGAAGCTGCATGTCACTGTTGTCTTTGTTCCAGGTAATGTTAAGTTGAGGCAGAGAATAGTCGAGCTCTAGCCAGCCTCTCAGATCTGAAGCTGCATGTCACTGTTGTCTTTGTTCCAGGTAATGTTAAGTTGAGGCAGAGAATAGTCGATCTCTAGCCAGCCTCTCAGATCTGAAGCTGCATGTCACTGTTGTCTTTGTTCCAGGTAATGTTAAGTTGAGGCAGAGAATAGTCGAGCTCTAGCCAGCCTCTCAGATCTGAAGCTGCATGTCACTGTTGTCTTTGTTCCAGGTAATGTTAAGTTGAGGCAGAGAATAGTCGAGCTCTAGCCAGCCTCTCAGATCTGAAGCTGCATGTCACTGTTGTCTTTGTTCCAGGTAATGTTATGTTGTAGTAGTGAGGCAGAGAGTGGTTGTGCTCTAGCCTCTCAGCTCTGAAGCTGTCCATTATCAGGCCTGCTGAAAAGTGGTACATTTAAATGCACTGAGCCCTCGCCCAGGGGCCTCAGGATTTGACAAGAACACCATCAATCAAATTAATAGCACATTACAATAACATAAAAAGGAGCGCTTTAGCCCCTACAGAAATACTGACCTGAATTATATAGATGGCTGTCAGTTTGCACAATGAAATTGATCTGCCTTTATAATTGTAAGTGCCTTTTTCAAGTGTTCTACCTGTGGGGCAATGTCAACTTAATCTTTTGCTGTTCCTTCCTGCATGTAGAACTTCAGACTGGGGGCAGTTTGACACACAGGCACCCCGCCCGCTCTGGCTCTCCCTGGTCTCTGGTTTCCCATGGTGATGTTTTCACAGACCTTAGGGGTCTTTGGTCTTCACAGCCTTTCATTTTCATCCTCTCTTTTTCTCTTGCATTTAATTTTGTTCAGGTCACAGCAGGTAGAGCAGGTACAAATGCCAACCCCTCCCACGGCCAAAGGCACTCCATCTAGCTGCTCTTCGACCCTATCTCGGGGAGTCCCATTACCATGTTGTGATTTGTCCTTGCTGAAAAACCCCTCTTTATTTTCTGTCGATCCGCCCTTTCACTTTAATGAACAAACATGGTCGTCCTGAGACCAGAGGATGAATGACAAAGTCACATTGGCTTTAGCAGTGGTGTCGACTCTTGGTGAGGAGATTAAACTGCGATAAGGAGTCTTTTCTCCACTGTCTGCATTGCAGAGAGAGGATGTAGCCTAGTTGACTAGTCTCAGAGGGGGTAGACAGTTAATACTGCCTCACAGAGAAGGCACCGCCACCTCCATATACTGTAGCTCTCTTTATGAGGCCCAGTAAATGAAGATCAGCATGGGAATAAGATGATACCAGTGGATCAGTGCAGAGAGACAGGGCCAAACTAGTGTGGCCCCTCAGTTTTTAAAGCTGAATTAGCGCGGCTAATGCTAAAATAGGCCTCCTTGGGTGAGGTAAATCTCAGTGAAGAAAGAGGCTTTGCACATTTTCTGGTCACCTCTGAAGGCTAAGCTGCTCCTAAGGACTTACTGCAAGCAATCAGTAATTACCAGCTTCCTACAAAGAAAAGAACTCAGCAGAGTGCAGAACTGAGACTTCAGAATTCGGGCTGGTTTCCTTATTAGAAAAGGTTCCCCTGCAGACTCTCTCTTCACCTTTGTTCTACTCTGCCCAACAGGTTATTCTCTCACCTTCTCCTTTTGTCTTAACGGTCTCTCTCTGTCTTTGACACTCCGCAGGATGGACAGACGCTGCTGAAGCTGACAGAGGAGAACAAAACTGAGCAGACGGAAGCAGTCATCTTAGCGTCTGCTCCCTCCGTCTCCCCATGCCCCTTGTCTCTCTGCAGGAAGCAGAAGCCGTCAGATGCAGTCAGGGTTTTAAGAGCTAGTGGCCGCCGGCCGGACGGACAGAGATGATTTTGCTACCTCAGACAAGGTCAGGCCCCGGCGGAGCTGTAAGTGTCGATCCGATTAGTAGCCTCGCAGCTCACCTCTCGCCAGGAGGAAAGGACAGGTGAAGTGTAGGAGATTGAAGAGAGGTAATAAGGGAACTTCAGAAAAACCTCAATGTTACCTGAAGTGTTCAGAACATCCACGTTTTTTCTTTGTTTTTAAGCGATTAAACACAAGTTAAACTAAAGCACATTACTGTATGAAAAAACTATCTCTCCTTTGAAATAACTGAATTATCTGGGAACATAGGAGTGGTTGGTCTGTTGTGTCTTGAGCAGAGGGCAGATCCTACAAAATATGTTTGAGGAGTTAGTGAGGTATCTTTGGTTAACTCTGAGTTCAACTCGGGATAACTAGTCATACGAAAGTTGATCACCTTTTAGCCAGGTCCATTTTTATGGCATTGAATCCTTCAGAAGTAACCTGCTCCACGGCAGGCTAATTCAGGGCTAACTCTATTTATCCTGAATGAAGTGTCTGAGCCACGAGTTGAGGACCAATGAAATCAGATGACTTCTTAAATATTTTAGTTATAAAATATTTTTTTGCGTGCAAAAAATGGTTAATGTTAAAATGGTGATCACATGATACATTTAGTAATAACAGAATGCATTTTAAACTTCATGCACAGTAACACTTTTGTTGAACCAGAACCTGGCCATACAGGAGGCCTCGTTATGGCTTAATCTCCTCTAAGACCAGGAAGCAGCCATTTAACTTGCCGTTCACCAGCTTTTCAAGCTTAATAATGTCAAAATACATTCTTTACTCACAAAATATGAAGTTTCAATGAACAACTATCGTCATTTACTGCCGTCACAGCCGGTATGTACTTCCAGAAGAGGTCTAAATAAAAAGTTATATTCAACCGAGAAAATGCCTCCTCTGCGATTTGCAATGTCAACGTCTCCTGTAAGGCCAGATTCTGGTTCACACTTTTGTCCTCGGGCCGACTCTTTTCTCTGTATATATCAATGATGTTGCTCTTGCTGCGGGCGATTCCCTGATCCACCTCTACGCAGACGACACCATTCTATATACTTCCGGCCCGTCCTTGGACACTGTGCTATCTAACATCCAAACGAGCTTCAATGCCATACAACACTCTTTCCGTGGCCTCCAACTGCTCTTAGTAAAACCAAATGCATGCTTTTCAACCGTTCGCTGCCTGCACTGTTCGGACCTTGAATATGTGGACATCTATAAGTACCTAGGTGTCTGGCTAGACTGTAAACTTTCCTTCCAGACTCATATCAAACATCTCCAATCGAAAATCAAATCAAGAGTCGGCTTTCTATTTCGCAACAAAGCCTCCTTCACTCACGCCACCAAACTTACCCTAGTAAAACTGACTATCCTACCGATCCTCGACTTCGGCGATGTCATCTACAAAATTGCTTCCAACACTCTACTCAGCAAACTGGATGCAGTTTATCACAGTGCCATCCGTTTTGTCACTAAAGCACCTTATACCACCCACCACTGCGACTTGCATGCTCTAGTCGGCTGGCCCTCGCTACATATTCGTCGCCAGACCCACTGGCTCCAGGTCATCTACAAGTCCATGCTAGGTAAAGCTCCGCCTTATCTCAGTTCACTGGTCACGATGGCAACACCCATCCGTAGCACGCGCTCCAGCAGGTGTATCTCACTGATCATCCCTAAAGCCAACACCTAAACCTAAACCTAAACCTAAAGCCAATTCCTTCTTTGGCCGCCTTTTGTTCCAGTTCTCTGCTGCCTGTGACTGGAACGAATTGCAAAAATCGCTGAAGTTGGAGACTTTTATCTCCCTCACCAACTTCAAACATCTGCTATCTGAGCAGCTAACCGATCGCTGCAGCTGTACATAGTCTATCGGTAAATAGCCCACCCATTTTTACCTACCTCATCCCCATACTGTTTTTATTTATTTACTTTTCTGCTCTTTTGCACACCAATATCTCTACCTGTACATGACCATCTGATCATTTATCACTCCAGTGTTAATCTGCAAAATTGTAATCATTCGCCTACCTCCTCATGCCTTTTGCACACAATGTATATAGACTCTCTCTTTTTTTTTACTACTGTGTTATTGACTTGTTAATTGTTTACTCCATGTGTAACTCTGTGTTGTCTGTTCACACTGCTATGCTTTATCTTGGCCAGGTCGCAGTTGCAAATGAGAACTTGTTCTCAACTAGCCTACCTGGTTAAATAAAGGTGTTCTCAACTAGCCTACCTGGTTAAATAAAGGTGTTCTCAACTAGCCTACCTGGTTAAATAAAGGTGTTCTCAACTAGCCTACCTGGTTAAATAAAGGTGAAATAAAATAAAATAAAACATTTTTAATAAAAATGACTTAATACATTTATCGATAGGAGTGGGAAAAAAGGCGCTTGTGGTTGTGCATGGATAAGCACACCAAAGCATACCAAACTCTGCATTAAGGATAAGTAATAAAGACGGCACTTCTAAATGTCTATTTCACACCATAGCCTGCTGAATTTGCACAATAACTTTTATTTCATTTTGATTTCTGTACAATGTAAAATGTGGCACTGACTCGCCCATGGATTAATGTTTCAGCATTGTCTCAATGAAGAGTTCCGCGGTCGACTAGCCATGTGTCGACATGCACACGCAGTTACAAGCCTGCTAGAGTTAGCGGCAGGTAGACAAGCAATATCCACCGTTGTAGTACAGATGAAGCCTGAGCTGGAATGTGAAGCTAACTGAAGCTGGTTATCTTTAGAAAACCCTGAGTAGATCTAGCTTGTTTTTTAGGATACCCCTCAAGATCAGAGTGTTTTCTGGCAATGAATGCCAGAGGGTTCATAGTGACAGAGAGACAATACAGCAGAGGATTAGTTAAAGGCCCGGTGTTTCAAAGGGAAAAGGTTGAATTATTCATCCAGCATCCCCATCCGTTGATAATGTTTTACACATAAAGTCCATTAAGCTACAATATTGAAACAACGACACAATGCCATATTAATGTCAACTAAAATGACATGTACAGTCAGTTTATTTTACCGGTAAGTTTTGATGTCGATATGTAACCTTGCTTTGCTTAGCTATTATCTTGAGAGGTTTTTCAAATAAATGACAAAGTTCTAAATTGCCAGAGGTTGAAATGACATAGAAAGGGAGAAAAGTATGTTAGCAGTCTTCAATTTCTCAGCGGAGGAATTAGCATGAGGTTTCTTTATAGTGTCCAGAGATAAGCTAGGCAGTGTATTCTGGTCCTTCTAAAGCAAGGCTCCATCTTTGAAGGAACACTGGGCAGATAGAGATAGGGAATGTATGTGTGTGTGTGTTTCTGGTGCATGTGTGTGTGTGTGTCCGTGTCATGTGTGTGAATATGTTGGCCAAAACGGGGTCTGTATAAACCACAAACCAAATCCTACAAAAGGTTTTAGCAATGTGAAGGCTTGATGGCAAAGAGAAGCGATCTAGGGAGCAGCAGGACTATTTTTACCACAGCAGGGGTCCAATGTCAACCCGTGCTGATTGAAGTAATGCCAATTTCAATTATTCAACCCCAACACGTGTCAGGCTTGAAGTACATCCTCTCAAGGTCAAAACATACTCTGTTTGAATCTGCAGCTCGACACCCCTCCTTCCAACTTACAGAGGGGGAGAAAGAAAGCAACTCTGAAATCGTTGCCGTTTTGTCGATTCTGCAGACTTATCAGATTTTTGACAGGTCTACAGTATGAATAGCAATGAGACAGAAACAACCCTGTTTACTAAAACAACTATGAGGAAAGCTAGTTGTGATAGGAGCTAATGAAGTGGGCTAGGATTTGAAAGGGGGAGCGTCAAGACAGGTGAATGTGAGGGTAGTCGATGGAGAGGGTAGTCTGAGCACTGTCTGTGCTTTTTCTGCAGCGCCCGCTCTAGCAAACTGACACTGCAACCAACCTCCATGCATTTTTCATGAACTCTGTTGCTTTATAAGTCTCTCTCCTCTCTCTCTACTTATCTCCCTCTCTTTTCTCTACCCCTCATCTACCTATACACACACATATTCACACTTTCTTTTAATCTCATCTAAGACATCTCACAGACCCTCAAAAACCATCAGTCTCAACCATTCACTCTCTAATATAGAATGGCATTTACTTTTAAAGAAGTGGGAAGGTGGAAGAGAGAGTGAAGGAGCGGAAAGTAGGGAGAAAATGAAGGAGAATGTGCATCACTTTTCATGTACACTACCACAATTGGTCATCGTTGCGCTTAGAACAGGGAGAAAGCAATCAGTTAAATCATTTCTGTTTACATTGTCGGGTTGTTAATATGCTTGAAACAAGCTGCGACGTAATTATGTCTTCATGTGAATGACGTAATATTCTGTCGTTTTTACTGGGTCTCTCAATGCACCCCTGCACTCATACAGATGTACTATCTTAATTTGGTCACTTTGTTTGCTGGGCTGCAGGAAATGCAAACTTGTAGTAAAACAATTCATAGAAAAAAGCTTATTTCATAATTTCCACTTAAAAATGTCAGACTTGATTTTCCCTAACGAAAAATGTATAAACCCCTACAAAAATGTCCATTCTGTCACATTCTGACCTTAGTTCCTTTGTTTTGTCTTTGTTTTAGTATGGTCAGGGCGTGAGTTGGGTGGGCAGTCTGTGTGTTTTTCTATGTTGGGGTTTTGAGTTCGGCCTAGTGTGGTTCTCAATCAGAGGCAGCTGTCAATCGTTGTCCCTGATTGAGAATCATACTTAGGTTGCCTGGGTTTCACTTTTGAGTTGTGGGTGTTTGTTTCCGTGTGAGTGTTTGTTGCCACACGGTACTGTTTCGTTCGTTTCACGTTTATTGTTTTGTAGTGTTCAGTTTATGTCTTTAAATAAACATTATGGACACTTACCACGCTGCGCATTGGTCCTCCGATCCTTCTCACTACTCCTCTTCAGAAGAGGAGGAGGAATGCCGTTCCACATTCATTATAAATCACATGTCCTGTTGTGTTGCTGCAGGATTATTTTCCTGCAGTGAGGAACTGGTCAAATTAAGATAGAACATCTGTATAACCACTGGTTGTGTTTTCCCTTAAAGAGCGACGGAACGCACTGATTCCACATGTGTTTCTCTGTTGCTCATTAAGAAAAACAAAATTTCCGTCTTGGGGGTGTGGTTCGATGTGTCAGTTACTACTGATGTTTGTCCCCCATGAGACACCATAGGAACAAAGCCAGTATCACTTCCTCAAAATAGAATGAACCTAAGATGACTCAAGACATTTGTAATAAATGTTGACGTTTTTTGCTGAGGAGGTTTTAGCCGCACAATTTTACATCTAGCTAAGGTGTTTGGTGCAGTATTTCTCAAGTAAAAAAATGCATGAAGTGTTGTCTTATGTAAACAAAGCTGCTGGGCAGGTCAAATCAAATCAAATGTATTTATATAGCCCTTCTTACATCAGCTGATATCTCAAAGTGATGTACAGAAACCCAGCCTAAAACCCCTAACATCAAGAAATGCAGGTGTAGAAGCACGGTGGCTAGGAAAAACTCCCTAGAAAGGCCAAAACCTAGGAAGAAACCTGGCTGTGCCGGGTGGAGATTATAACAGAACATGGCCAAGATGTTCAAATGTTCATAAATGACCAGCATGGTCAAATAATAATAATCACAGTAGTTGTCGAGGGTGCAACAGGTCAGCACCTCAGGAGTAAATGTCAGTTGGCTTTTCATAGCCGATCATTGAGAGTATCTCTACCGCTCCTGCTCTCTCTAGAAAGTTGAAAATGGCAGGTCTGGGACAGGTAGAACATCCTGTGAACAGGTCAGGGTTCCATAGCCGCAGGCAGAACTGTTGAAACTGGAGCAGGAGCACGACCAGGTGTACTGGGGACAGCAAGGAGTCATCATGCCAGGTAGTCCTGAGGCATGGTCCTAGGGCTCAGGTCCTCCGAGAGAGAGAAAGAAAGAAAGAGAGAAAGAGAGAATTAGAGAGAGCATACTTAAATTCACACAGGGCACCGGATAAGACAGGAGAAGTACTCCAGATATAACAAACTGACCCTAGCCCCCCGACACATAAACTACTGCAACATAAATAGTTGAGGCTGAGACAGGAGGGGTCAGGAGACACTGTGGCAACATTCGATGATACCCCCAGACAGGGCCAAACAGGCAGGATATAACCCCACCCACTTTGTCAAAGCACAGCCCCCACACCACTAGAGGGATATCTTCAACCACCAACTGGTCTGTCTCACAGTCTGTGTGTTTTGGGTAGAGCGCAATCACTGCAGCTCTGTATCCCGTGTTAGTGGGCAAGTGAACATTGAAATCAAAACCCAACCCTCAAGTAAGTCATGACGAAATCACTTACAAAACTCGAGTCTGACTTTATGACCAAAATTATCCTTTTTACACTGTACATTTTGACAGTAGAATGAATGTTTCTGACTCATATCGATGCCACATTGTGTCACGGCCGTTGGTGGAAGAAGGTGAGGCGTGGTACTAGTTCGGCATTTTATTAAATATAACTGAACACTAAATACAAAGTAATAAAAGGCACACCCGAAACAGTTCCATCAGGTGCAACACACACTAAACAGAAAATAACTACCCACAAACACCAGGTGGGAACAGGCTCCCTAAATATGGTTCTCAATCAGAGACAACGACAGACAGCTGCCCCTGATTGAGA
Organism: Oncorhynchus kisutch; assembly: GCF_002021735.2. NCBI lineage: Eukaryota > Metazoa > Chordata > Actinopteri > Salmoniformes > Salmonidae > Oncorhynchus > Oncorhynchus kisutch. The sequence continues at coordinate 63,838,417 of NC_034190.2, read as the reverse complement.
ACCATACCCGGCCAAAAACAAAGAAATACAAAAACATAGAAAAAAGAACATAGAACGCCCACCCTAGTCACACCCTGGCCTATCCAAAATAGAGAATAAAAAGCCTCTCTATGGCCAGGGCGTGACACATTGGCCGTTTTCTACTAGAGAAGTTGTTTATTGCCTTCAGTTGCGCTTTAATGATTGTCTTTTCAAGCCTTGTTTAACTGGGTAAAAATTGTATTACTTCAAAAGAAGCTGAATTCCTTCACAGTGGCTCTGCTACAGGTGCTGTGGGATGCTGTTGATATGTTGCAGTAGAAGTCTACAGACAGACTGTTGTTTTGTTTTGCGTCTACCGGTATCTCCCTTCCAGGGGGCCAGTCCCTCATCGACCAATGGCCTCCACTACCACATCATTCAGGTCATGTCTTCTCTGTTACTGCATCTGATCTCAGGTCACCCACAGCTGGTGCCATTAGTCACGTTTCATTTCTCCCTGCTTGCCTTCCTCTGATCTGGGGTCAGTGACTGCTGGTGGTGTTACACACCATCCATTCCCCCCACCTGACTCTTATCTCCAGTCAGTCTGGTTGTGTTCCTCACCTCTCATTTCCCCCTGCCCGTGCAGCACTGATCCCAGTGCAGGTCACTGCCTGGCTGCATGCTGCTTGTATTAATATTCCATTCTGCCTTTTTGGTTTGGTCTTCTCTACCACCCAGTTCCCTGGTAAGTAGTGGCTAGCTGGAGGTATTACATATGACATGTCATCATTTTAGTCATGTAGCAGACACACTTATCCAGAGTGATGTACAGTCAGTGCATTCATCTAAAGATAGCTAGGTGAGACAACCACATATCACAGTTGTAGTAAGTACATTTTTCCTCAATAAAGAAGTTGTCAGCAAAGTCAGGGCTAGTAGGAAAAGACACTTGCCGGTTCAGACGTTTTTAGGAAGATGGGCAGGGACTCTGCTGTCCTGACATTAGAAGGAAGCTCGTTCCACCAGTGTGCAAATTACGTGGGGGGCAGGGGGGGCTCCCGAAAATGCAACAAAAGTCTGACTTTGGGGGTGTACTAATGCAGTGGTAAATAAATGAAACAAACACCCCCACCTCTCTGTCATGGTTTAAACCAGTGATAGTTGGTTTAGGTTCTTTCAATTGCATTCATCTCTCTACTCTGCCTGCCTTCTCTCTCTGTCTGTCTGCTTCTCTCTGTCTGTCTGCCTGCTTCTCTACTCTGCCTGTCTGCTTCTCTATGTGTCTGTCTTGAGCTTCCACAAGCAAACTTGCAACAACTTGAAGCACAATGCACTGTTTGGAGTTGACGAACATGCCCAGGTAGCCTACTTTCTGAAGTGTTTTGTTTGACAATCAGATAAAAACATAATGACTGGATGTGTTCACGCCACATTAAAAGGCAATACATGTTTACCATTAAAATACATATCTTTACTATTAGGCCCAACATTTTACCGAATGTCACATTTCCACCATTGGGGTGCCAGGACAGAGAAGAGTTTTGACTGGGCTGAATGGGAGCTGACCCCCATAGGGTAATTCTGTTTCTCTACATTGATTTTATGTCAATATGTTTGGTTTGTTTATTTTGTTGCTTTTTAAGTAGCTGTACTGCTTACTGATTAGCTCATAAATCGGTGGTTCTTCATACTCTGGCAAACCTATATTCTCCTTGCATCAAATATGCAGGTGTCTTGGTCCATACCTATTGGAGGTTTGCTACAGTCAATATCAGAACCCTGGAAATATGATCTATGTATCATTGTAGTCAGGGTCTACATAATCAATGTTTTAGAATATCATGGGAGCCTACCGTGTATCTATCTGGAGATCTAACACCAACCCACATATTTAACTTATTAGACTCAACTTCTACTGCATTAGAGATGGTATGAGTCTAGACAAGACAAGAACATCTAATGATGTATTGACTACATTTTCAATGTATTTTTCCTTCTGAATTAATTAAATAAAGGTTTTAAAAAATACAACTTCCCTTAGTACTCAACCTTTATTGTAATGTGTAGGCTTTCCATTTGTGTAGAGAGAACTTAAAGAAGCATCCAGAACAGGCTGCTGCTGTTCAATTGTGTTGTGTTGAGACTATAGGCCAGCCAGGCTATAATAACACACTTTCTCAGCCCAGTGTCAGCAGCAGCAGCACTCTGAAACACTCCACAACTCTCCGCATCCCTCTAATTAGTCCCAGGGCAGCTCAACAGAGGAGGTAGAGATAGAAGATAGATATGGGGAGAGGAGGGAGGGAGAGAGAAATGGGGAAGGGGAGAGAGAGAGGGAGAAAGAAAATGCCTTTCTTAAGGACAGAGAGAGAGGAGAGGGAATATAATGCTTTAGTGTGAGAGCTGCTCTACTGTACCTTATCTTTGCCAGTTCAGGACATAGTATTGTATTTGCCCACTTCACTGTCAGTTGTACTCTACCTGTTCTGAACTTTCTCGTCATGTACTACAGGGCACATTGTGGGAGGAAAGAGAAAAGACAAGTAGGCAGATATCTATAGTGAGTATGACTCACTTACGCTACAAGATACAGGAGAGAGATAGGTAGCGAGAGATACAGGAGATAGATATAGGGATACAGACATAATAAGAGAGAGAGACAGACATAAAGAGACAGGGACTGAGAGAGACTGACAGAGAGAGAGAGAGAGATACAGGAGAGAGAGATAGCTAGATATATAGATAGAGATAAGGACTAGTGTATAAGCAGCAGGTGAAATTGCAAGTGATTCCAGTAATATTATATTAAGACTACAGTGAGGCTGAGTGGCACCTTCTACTACATTAATAACATGTCACATGTATTATCCTGCGGTAGCTGGAATGAGATGTCTTACCCTTTTAATATATTTTGAATAGATTTCTTTCTGCCACACAGTGGCTTGTTGCTTTTGTGTCAGCTGAAAGATGTCAGATTCCCCATGATGCCATGGTTGATGTGACTGCTGTGTCCCAATGAGGATGACATTATTGATGTTGTATAGAAAATGATATGAAGGACGATCATTATCACCAAAATGTGCTGCTAGTATTTATCATTTTGAGTGAATGGGCTAGTACTTCACCTTTAAATCATGCACTGAAACCACTATTGTAAAAGCACGCCATCTAGTCACCAATTTACCTGGAAGACCTGCACTATAGCGGGATTGACATTTAAAGGCAATGTTCCAGCATTCGTGGAGATCGTCTGCACCACGGATTGAATCTTGGCGTAGAAATCCCTGTAAGGGATCTTAGCGTTTAAATCCCTGTAAGGTGGAACAGTGATGTCTTGCAGCTATCTAATAGCTGATAATTGGGCTCAACACTGAAATAGTACTTGCTTTGTGCATAATGAGGGTCTCTGTAACAGAATGCAACAGTGAATACTGAATAATGTGACATCCTGACGTGAATGACGTGCCTATAGCAGGTAACCTGCTCTTGCTCCATGACACCTCAGTCACTTCTCCACACAGCCATTTACACCTCTATTAGTGGAATGGATTGACAATTATAAGGAGAGAAATGTAAGAATGGAGAACTTTATACACTATATATACAAGTATGTGGACACCCCTTCAAATTAGTTGATTCAGCTATTTCAGCCACACCCTGTTGCTGACAGGTATATAAAATTGAGCACACAGCCATGCAATCTCCATTGACAAACATTGGCAGTAGAATGGCCTTACTGAAGAGCTCAGTGACTTTCAACTTGGCACCGTCATAGGTTGCCACCTTTCCAACAAGTCAGTTCGTCAAATTTCTTCCCTGCTAGAGCTGCCCTGGTCAACTGTAAGTGCAGTTATTGTGAAGTGTAAACATCTAGAACCTACTACTTCACTCAGCCGCGAGTTGTAGGCCACACAAGCTGACAGAACGGGACTGCCAAGTGCTGCAGTGCGTAGCTGTCCTCAGTTGCAACACTCAGTACCGATTTCCAAACTTCCCATGAAAGCAATGACAGAGCAATAACTGTTTGTCGGGAGCTTCATGAAATGGGTTTCCAATGGCCGAGCAGCTGCACACAAGCCTAAGATCACCACGCGCAATGCAAAGCGTTAGCTGTAGTGGTGTAAAGTTCACCACCATTGGACTCTGATGATGCGTCATCATCTGGCAGTCCAACAAACAAATCTGGGTTTGGCGGATGCCAGGAGAACACTATCTCCTCAAATGCGTAGAGCCATCTGTAAAGTTTGGTGGAGGAGGAATTAATGGTCTGGGGCTGTTTTTCATGGTTCGGGCTAGGCCCCTGAGTTCCATTCAAGTGAAATCTTAACACTATAGCATACAATGACATTCTAGACAATTCTGTGTTTCCAACTTTGTGACAACAAGGCACTTTCCTGTTTCAGCATACACAATGACCCTGTACACAAAGCGAGGTACATACAAAAATGGATTGTCGAGAACGTAATGGAAGAACTTGACTGGCCTTCACAGATCCCTGACCTCAACCCCATCAAACACCTTTGGGATGAATTGGAATGCCGACTGCGAGCCAGTCCTAATTGCCCAACATCAGTGCCCGACCTCACTAATACTCTTGTGGCTGAATGGAAGCAAGTCCCCGCAGCAATGTTCCAATATCTGGTGGAAAGCCTTCCCAGAAGATTGGAGGATGTTCTTGCATCAAAGGGAGGACCAACTCCATATTAATGCCCATGATTTTGGAATGAGATGTTCGACAAGCACGTGTCCACATTCTTTAAGTCATGGATTGTATGTCCACAGATTATCCCTCTCCATTCTCTAAAACGTTGATGTTGTATATCTATAATCCACCTGTGGCGTTTGCTCCTCTCCTCCATAGGACCCAGATAGCAGATTGGTATTCAGAGAGGGTTGTAATTCTGGAGAAGAAGCTCAAAGTGAGCTTGACAATTAGCTGGCCAAACGCCGGAAGATCATTAGAAAAGTTAGGACCGCTGCCTTTCACAGAACTAATGAAATTGTGGCGAGCCAAAGAAATTCAAAGATAAGGGTTGAATGTGATTGTTTTTATAGAAAAACATTCCTTTTTAACAGAACACACAGCTGTAAAGTATTACTGCGATAATTCTAGTAGTGCAGCTATATCAAATCAAACACGATGGATGTATCTGTTGATCAATTGCCATATCATCCTGTTTTAGATGAATAGCTACAATCGGTGACACTCAGTTTCATAATAATATCAACATCTGTTTATCTATTACCTGTTTTTCAGGTTGCCCCTTTGGAAGCCTCTCGTATAGTAATGTGTTGACTTCCTGTTATTGTTTCTTTATGTAATTTCCTTGGCCAAAGAGGAAGAGAGAGTAGAGCTGAGAGAACAATAGCTAATGATTGTATGGCAGATAATGTGATATAACCAATTATTTTTTTGTGTTCATTACTGGGCATTAGAAAAGCCCCATTGTAATTACAGGAGGTTCTACAAAAACCAGAGTAAAACTCAGAAAGATATCAAATTCATGTTTTGTACCACGCAAGGAGGTTCCTCGACATTTTAGCGGCCGCACATCTAGCACCTGCCAGCATCTTTGAAGGAACTAGTCGTTTCTATGCAACGCAGTCATGGGGAGATGTAGATGACAGTGCATCACACCGTGTAAGCAAAACAAAGATCTACACACATGCAAGAGGCATATCTCACTCGATACAAAACATGGACTTGATATCTTTCAGAATTGTCTATGGTTTTTGTAGAACCACCTGCAACTGGAAACAGACGTTTCAAAAGATGCATTTTTCACCGAATCAAGAACGAAGAAAGTATCACCAAGAACAGGCTAGTTGATCTATGGTGACGGTTTGTATGGGGCTTTCCTGTAATGCTCAGTAATGGACACCAAAAACCTTTGGTTATATCACATTATCTGGTGTACAATCTGTAGCTAAGAGAACAATACAGTGATGGATGATGCAGCTGAGGTAATTCTATAAGAAACAACAGGTATCTCTCTCACACCCAGCCAGAGTCAGTAGACTGCCAGGGGAGGATAATCGTGACTTTCTTTCTATGAAATAGGACAAACACGGTGGTGCAAGTTCAACGCAGGGCGAGAGAGAGAGACAGAGAGAGAGAGAGAGAGAGAGAGAGAGAGAGAGAAAGATGACGATGGCAGGCACGAGGTTGATCTTTTTAAAGGTGTTACAGAATTAACGTAGCAAACGGCTCTAACGCGGGCCGACAGATTGAGGTCAGTCACTCCCCATCTGCTATGAATTTACAGGAAGAGAGAGACACAGAGTCATGCTGCTCCACTGCAGTACCCGCTGCACCAAGGAGACGGGGATCGGATAGGAGGAAAAGACGGTGAGAAGGAAAGCATTAAAAAGTGATGAAGCAGTGGAGGAGTGTTGCATGGAAGAGAGGGGAGATGGTGAAAGGGGAAGTAGAAGGAGAATGAGTTGTAGGGAAGTATAAGAAGAGGGGTCGAAGGTGAAGGAGAGCCGTGAAAGGAAGGAGTAGCAAAAGGGCTAGTATAGTCTGAAAAACCATGAGAGATGCATTATTATTGGTTGGAGCTAGCAGCAATCTGTTCAGCTGCAAGTGTGCCAAATACAACCATTAGTTGGCAAATAAAACCTAGTTCAAATGCCTCTATAAGAAAATGCATACATTTCAATCACAACATGTCAACAACAATGGCTTTCCTGGTGAAATATACTGGCTAAAGGTAACTGTCAGTTTTAGTGGAGTCTATAAGCAGGAAGATAACTGGTTTATTGCTTGCAATACACCGTTGTGTTTTTATTATCATTCCATGTTAAAGTTCAGAAGGAGACAACAGCAAGGAAAACGATGCAATTGCAATGCAACTCAAATATGGCTAATGATGTTGATGCTAGAAAGGGAGGTAATTACTACTGCACACTAACCTACTAAATCACACAATGCACCTCAAACCAACCCAACTCTATGAAGTATAGTCCTACCTCCCCTAGATGACATTCCAGATGTGCAAGCAGGCCAAGGTGGGACTACAGAACATGATGCATATGCTGGGGCGCTAATTTGCTCCCTCCATAACAAATGACCACCATGTCTGGGAGTTGGGGATGGGGATTGGTGGGGGACAGGGAAAGATAAAAGGGGGTACAGGAGCCCCATATATCATACTGCAGCAGGTATGAGCTCCCCCCCACAGGAGAACAGCAGCCCCTTGGCCCCCCTGTGGCCCCTAGCTGCCCCCCAGCAAACGACCCCCTGAGCCTGACCTACATTGTGTGTCCTCCCGTCTGCACGCTGCCTATTCATCACCACATGGCACGGGCCCCCACAGGGAGAGATGGGATACCGGGAACAGAGGGCAGGGTGTCCTCCAGATCCAGTCCCAGCACAGTCCTCTCCTCTGTGAACAACTTAATTACACTACTGTAGTGACCAGCTAGGCTTGCTTGTGTACCCTGGAATATACTGTATGTGCTTCTAATGGGTTTTAAATTATATCTAAGGTGCACTTAATAGACTACCCTGCAGAAATCTCACACAATAATTAATGCTGTAACAATCAGCTCGTTGTGTTTGACTGTCAGACACAACAGTGAAAACAACAGAATATAGTACACTAAAAAGTAAAAGTAATTGAAAAGACAGATCTATTGCTATGTCTTTCCTGTTGTCTTCATTGTAGGAATCAATGGCTCCTCTGCTCACCGATGCCAAACTGCTGCTGACATGGTCTCTGTCCAAGTCCCATATGGGCCTGATCTGTCTCGGAGTGAAGGAACAGATTAATAATCCCCTGTTTGGCCCCAGACCCTGGCCTTGATCTGTAATGAATTCCCCAGGGAAGATCTCAATTGCATACTCCTCGCGTCCTCTCTTCTGTACTCGCCTCCTTCTCAAAACCCATTGGCGAAGGTCAGAGGGGAGGGACCTCTGGCTTTCTCATCGAATGGGTTTTGAGAAGGAGACAAAGAGAGAGGAGGTGGGGAGTATACAATTGAGATCTTCCCCTGGTCTGTTTGTTTCTTCCTGTGTTGTGTTGTATCAGGTGTTTGTGAACAAGGGGCTCGAGACGGGGACAGGGACTGGTGTAGGATAGGGTGATGAAGGGAGGTAAGGGGTGGCGGGGCATCCCAGAGGAACCGGCCCAAATGCTTCTCTGAGCCCCAGAGGGCCCCGGCTGATTGGCTCTGACCTTCCACAGACTGCTCCGTTCAAAGGCACAGACCACACTATTGAACACCCTGCACCTCAGAAGCTGTACAGTATGTCTTCTTTGTGTGTGTGTGTCAGTGACTGTCTTTATGTGTCTCCACTACCTAACTGAGTGCAAAGGGCTTTGTTTTTTGACTGTGGTCCCAATATGTGAGATATTCCTACTGGAAATACTATATGAGTATGTCTTCTCTACTGTTCCTCTGTTGCTTTGAAACTTTAATGCCATTTTCTTGTTCACCTTTTGTATGTATGATTGGATGTTAAGTGCATGCTTCTGAGGTGTTAACAGAACGAGTGGGTGTGAGCTAAGAACGTTTACGTAGAATAACTAGAACACTAGCTATAACAGGAATGCTTAATTAGACAGGATAAACCTCTTTAATCCAACATCTTTACATCTGCTGCCTTATCAAAGCCCTATACGTGTCTGACAGATTATACAGCAAATACAGTGCTAAGAGTCAGAGATCCTTACAGTGAATGAAATGTGTTCATTCCTCAAGAAAATACACATCACTTTATTTTAACAGTGTAATGAGTTCTACCTGCATATAGAACACATTTACAACAATGGACAATTATGTAGAGGACTCTGTTTACTTCCTTATACAGAGCATCTTCAGGGTGTATTTCTAAAGGTTTGTCTCTTAAAACTATGAACCCCGGGGTCCTCTCTCACCTTTTCATCCCTTTTACTTTTCCTGTCTATTGTTTATCAGTCAGGCGTGATCAAACTCATTGGCTCCAACAGAACGCCATGCTGCTAACATCAAGCTTTTCCCTGGGAAAGGTCCTGCTCCGCCACTGTGGGGTGCTTCTAAACACTGTAGCACCGCCCCAAGTGCTACCTGTGTCTCCATGGTTACACAGTCCTACTTTATTCGCCTCAACACTCTTATTTCACAAGTTTATGATTCATGAAATGAGAAGATAAGAGGGTTCCAGACACCAGAAAGACGAAGGGGATAGCATTAGCCACATTGTTCACTGTGATGCGCCGTCTCCTTCCTTTCTGTCTCTGTCTGTCTGTCTGTCTGTCTGTCTGTCTGTCTGTCTGTCTGTCTGTCTGTCTGTCTGTCTGTCTGTCTGTCTGTCTGTCTGTCTGTCTGTCTGTCTGTCTGTCTGTCTGTCTGTCTGTGTCTGTCGGATAACTGGGAAGTGTTCAAACATCTAACTCCTGATCTTAAAAAGAAGACAAGAGTAACAGGCTGCTGAACTGCAGTTTATATGGATGGGAAAAATGGTTTGTGGTCTTTGTTTAACTTTTCTCACTGTCTCCGGGGGAATTAGAGGAGCACTGCTGGGACTGTTGGCCCTTTGATTTCCACACATGTCCATGGTGTGTGTTTGATCTTTGGAGCCGTGCCAGGGAGCGTTTGACATTCCTCTTCTTTGGTGGTAGCTGCTCCTCCCTTTAAACTTCTTACTCTCACTCAAGGTCAGGTTCAAGGTCTATCTTTCAATTGTTTCATTGTATAAAGATACAAAATATATACTTCCCTCTGACTTTCAAGTCTTCTTTATTGTGAATTATGAATGGGCTTTTCAGTTACTCTTTGCACAGAGTGGTATCCTAATTATCGACGGTCTTGCTTTCATTTGCCAGTTCTTTGACATATCACCCCCCACTCTCCCATCCTTTCTAGAACAGAATTAGTTACCTGACAACATGTTGTGTCCACATGTGCCTACATGTACACTACCGGTCAAAAGTTTAAGAACACCTACTCATTCAAGGGTTCAACCAAATTTAGAGTCAGACCGCAGAGTGAAGGAAATCAGCCAACAAGTGATCAGCATATAAGGGAACTCCTTCAAGACAGTTGGAAAAGCATTCCAGGTGAAGCTGGTTGAGAGAATGCCAAGTGTATGCAAAGCTGGCATCAAGGTAAAGGGTGGCTATTTGAAGAAGCTCAAATATAAAATATATTTGGATTTGTTTAGCACTTTTTTGGTTACTTCATGTTTCCATGTGTTATTTCATAGTTTTGATGTCTTCACTATTATTGTACAATGTAGAAAATAGTCAAATAAAGAAAAACCCTTGAATGAGTAGGTGTTCTAAAACCTTTGACCGGTAGTCCATGTGTGCCTTCAGAAAGTATTCATACCCCTTGACTTCTTCCACATTTAGTTGAGTTACAGCCCAAATTCCAAATTGATGAAATACATTTTTTCTCTCACCCATTTACACGATACCACGTAATGACACAGTGAAAACATGTTTTTAGAAATGTTTCTAAATTTATTGAAAATTAAATACAGAAATATCTCATTTACATAAGTTTTTCCACCCCTGAGTCAGTACATGTTAGAATCATCTTTGGCAGCGATTACATTGTGAGTCTTTCTTTGTAGGTCTCTAAGACCGTTGCACACCTGGGTTGCACAATATTTACCCATTATTTTTCTCTGTCAAATTGTTGTTGGTCATTGCTATACAGTCATTTACTGTAAGTCTTGACATCGATTTTCAAGTAGATTTAAGTCAAACTGTAACTTGGCCACTCAGGAATATTCACTGTCTTCTTGATAAGCAACTCCAGTGTAGATTTAGCCTTGTGTTTTAGGTTGTTTGTCCAGTGTCTGGTGGAAAGCAAACTTAACCCTGTTTTACTCTAGGATTTTGCGTATGCTTAGATACATTCCGTTCATTTTTTTATCCCGAAAACTCCTCAGTCCTTTAAGATTACAAGCATTACAAGTATGCTTGAAAATATGGAGAGTGGTACTCAGTAATGTATTGGATTGGATTTGCCCCAAACATTACAGTTTGTATTCAGGACAAAAAGTTAATGGCTTTCTCATATTTTTGCAGCATTACTTTAGTGCCTTGTTGCAAACAGGATGCATGTTTTGGGATATTTTTATTCTGTACAGGCTTCCTTCTTTTCACTGTGTCAATTAGGTTAATATTGTGGAGTAACTACAATGTTGTTGATCCATCCTCAGTTTTCTCCAATCACAGCCATTAAAATCTGTAACTGTTCTGAAGTCCCCATTGGCCTCATGGTGAAATCCCTGAGCGATTTCCTTTCTCTCAAGCAACTGAGTTAGGAAAAATGCCTGCATCTTTTATAGTGGCTGCTTGTATTGATAAACCATCCAAAGTGTAATTAATAACTTCACCATGCTCAAAGGGATGTTCAATGTCAGCTTTTTTATTTGTACCCTTCTACCAATAGGTGCCCTTTTTAGCGAGGCATTGTTAAACCTACCTGGTCTTTGTGAGCAAATCTGTGTTTGAAATTCACTGCTCGACTGAGGGACCTTACAGATAATTGTATTTGTGGGGTACAGAAAGGAGGTAGTCATTAAAAAATCATGATAAACACTATTATTGCACACAGAGTGAATCCATGCAACTTATTGTGTGACTTATTACGTTTTACTCAACTTATTTAGGCTTGCCGTAACAAAGGAGTTAAATAATTATAATAATAATAATAAATAATTAAGTCATTTAAGGTTTTCATTTTTAAGTAATTTGTTATGGGGTATTGTGTCTAGAGGCCAGTGATTTAAAAAAAGTTGCAATTGAATCTATTTTAAATTCAGGATGTAACATAACAAAAAATGAAGTGGTATGAAAACTTTCTGAAGGCACTGTTTGTGTGGCCGTGCGTCATGCATACGTATGTATGTGTCTGTGTGTGACTAAGGCATCTGCAGCGGGTCAATGTGCTCCTAATCACAGCATGCTCTCCAGCCCTCTTTCTTTTTGGTTATTTGGCCCTTCGTTGCAGCCATCAGAGCTGAGAAATTGCCTGTTATCTGAGGGGTCGATTTTTCATGAGCCTGTAAATTGCTTTGTATTGACACCCTGTCAGTGTGAGGAACTTCATGTTATCCCCAAGATCTGCCCTCAGGTGTGCACACTGGACCCCCTCTTGGGTGTACCTGTGTGTGTGTGTGTGTGTGTGTGTGTGTGTGTGTGTGTGTGTGTGTGTGTGTGTGTGTGTGTGTGTGTGTGTGTGTGTGTGTGTGTGTGTGTGCAGACTTGCATGCATGAATGTGTGTGTGTCACAGAAGTAGGACCTGTCTGTCAACCCTGCAAGTCAAACTATGGGCAGGATATCCTGTAGGAAGCTCAGATGAACAGTTGTCAGGCTGGCTTCGTCTTACCTGGTGGGTGGCATTTCATTATAGCCAGATGACAAGTCTCTGATTTGAAACGGCCTACAGATGACGTTCCTGCAAATTGTATTTTGATCTGCTTGTAGCCGGTGGGACCTTTGTAGTTCCTGCACTATGTGACAATCTTTCATCTGCTGCCACATTTCTCTGCAACCCATATTGAAAACAAACTTTTAGACAACACTACTTACCTTTCTTCCCCGTGCTAAATCCTCTTTTACCTAAAAGGTAATCAGTCTTCGAGCAAGACCTGTAAAGTGTTTGTGACAAAAATTGTGGTACAGCTAAGATAATGCCTTTGATGAAGGCCACTATGAGAGTGGATGATAGCCTGATTATGTTTTTATTTTTTGACATTTTATTTCACCTTTATTTAGCCAGGTAGGCTAGTTGCGAACAAGTTCTCATTTGCAAATGCGACCTGGCCAAGATAAAGCATAGCAATTCGACACATACAACAACACAGAGTTACACATGGAATAAACAAAGCATACAGTCAATAATACAGTAGAACAAAATAAAACTAAAAAGTCTATATACAGTGCAAAAGAAGTAAGGTAAAGGAGTTAAGGCAATAAATAGGCCATGGTGGCGAAGTAATTACAATATAGAAATTAAACACTGGAATGGTAGATGTATAGAAGATGAATGTGCAAGTAGAGATACTGGGGTGCAAAGGAGCAAAATAAATCCATAAATACAGTATGGGGATGAGGTAGATAGATGGGCTGTTTACAGATGGACTATGTACAGGTGCAGTGATCTGTGAGCTGCTCTGACAGCTAGTGCTTAAAGCTAGTGAGGGAGATTTGAGTCTCCAGCTTCAGTGATTTTTGCAGTTCGTTCCAGTCATTGGCAGCAGAGAACTGTAAGGAAAGGCGACCAAAGAAGGAATTGGCTTTGGGGGTGACCAGTGAGATATACCTGCTGGAGCGCGTGCTACGAGTGGGTATTGCTATGGTGACCAGTAGACTGAGATAAGGCGGGGCTTTACCTAGAAGAGACTTGTAGATAACCTGTAGCCAGTGGGTTTGGCGACAAGTATGAAGCGAGGGCCAACCAACGAGAGAGTACAGGTCGCAGTGGTGGGTAGTATATGGGGCTTTGGTGACAAAACAGATGGCACTGTGATAGACTGCATCCAATTTGTGGAGTAGAGTGTTGGAGACTATTTTATAGAGGACATCGCCGAAGTCGAGGATCGGTAGGATGGTCAGTTTTTTGAGGGTATGTTTGGCAGCATGAGGGAAGGATGCTTTGTTGCAATATAGGAAGCCGATTCTAGATTTCATTTTGGATTGGAGATGCTTAATGTGAGTCTGGAAGGAGAGTTTACAGTCTAACCAGACACCTAGGTATTTGTAGTTGTCCACGTTGTCCACGTAAGTCAGAGCCATCCAGAGTAGTGATGCTGGATGGGCAGACAGGTGCGGGCAGTGATCGATTGAATGGCATGCATTTAGTTTTACTTGCATTCAAGAGCAGTTGGAGGCCACGGAAGGAGAGTTGTATGGCATTGAAGCCCGTCTGGAGGTTAGTTAACCTTTCTAGCACAGGCGTTCCGCTAGCGGAACCCCTCAATAACATTCCGCTGAAAAGGCAAAATTCAAAAATATTTTTTAGAAATATGTAACTTTCACACATTAACAAGTCCAATACAGCAAATGAAAGATAAACATCTTGTTAAAACCTGTTAGGGATAGGGGGCAGCATTTTTGGGGGGGATGAATTGCGTGCCCATAGTGAACTGCATCTTACTCTGTCCTAGATGCTAATATATGCATATTATTATTACTATTGGATAGAAAACACTCTGATGTTTCTAAAACTGTTTGAATTATGTCTGTGAGTATAACAAAACTCATAGGGCAGGCAAACTTCCAAACAGGAAGTGGAAATTCTAGGGCTGGTCGAATTTTAAGTCATCGCCTATCCACATCCAAACAAGATATGGATCTGTTTGCACTTCCTACGCCTTCCACTAGATGTCAACAGTCAGTAGAACGTGGAATGAGGCCTCTAGTGTGATGTATGACTGGATGGGAGGGGAATGAGTCAGTGGACTGTCAGAATGCCAGTCCCTGGTTGCGCAAATTACTGTTGATATCGCCTGCGTTCCATGACTCTGCAGACAAAAACAAATGCTCCAGGTTGGAACGTTATTGGATATATATGAAAATAACATCCTGAAGATTGATTCTCTACTTAGTTTGACCAGTTTATTCGACCTAGAATATAACTTTTTGAAGTTTTCGTCCGAGTTCGCCTGGACCAGCGCCAGCTTTTGAACATGTGAGCTAAACCTGCTAGCAAAAGCAGCTAATTGGACACTAGTACTGGACATTATGGAACAAAACAACGATTTATTGTGGAACTAGGACTCCTTGCACTGCATTCTGATGAAAGATCATCAAAGGTAAGGGAATATTTATGATGTAATTTCGTATTTCTGTTGACGCCAACATGGCGGAGAAATATTGTTACGTCTTAGCGCCGTTTTAGATTATTGCATGGTATGCTATTTTCATAACGTTTAAAAAAAATCTGACACAGCGGTTGCATTAAGCACCAATGTATCTTTAATTATATGTAAAACATGTATCATTCGTCAACGTTTATGATGAATATTTCTGTTATCTGGCGTAGCTCTCTGTAATTACTCCGGATATTTTGGAGGCATTTCTGAACATGGTGTCAATGTAAACCGAGATTTGTGCATATAAATATGCATATTATCGAACAAAACATAAATGTATTGTGTAACATGATATCATATGAGTGTCATCAGAAAGGTTAGTGATTCATTTTTATCTCTAATTCTGCTTTTGTGACTATCTTTGGCTGGGAAAAATGGCGGTGTGTTTTTTGGATTTGGTGGTGATCTAACATAAATATATGTTGTGTTTTCGCTGTAAAACATTTTTTTAAATCGGACACGATGCAGTAATGTTTTGATTCCAAAACATCCGGTGATTTTGCAGAAATACTCTTAATAAACATTGATAAAAGATGCAAGTGTTATTCACAGAATTAAAAATAGACTTCTCCTTAATGCAACCACTGTGTCAGATTTCCAAAAAACTTTACAGTAAAAGCATAATCTGAGGCGCTCAGAGTCCAGCCAGAGAAATATCCACCATTTTGGAGTCAACAGAAGTTAGAAATAACACCATAAATATTCACTTACCTTAGATGATCTTCATCAGAAGGCACTCCCAGGAATCCCAGTTCGACAATAAATGACTGTTTTGTTCCATAATGTTCCATAAAGTCCATCATTTATGTCCAAATAGAACACTTGTTGTTAGCGTGTCCAGCACAGTAATCCATCTTCATGAGGCGTGAGCACTTCGTCCAGACAAAAACTCTAAAAGTTCCATTACAGGTCGTAGAAACAAGTCAAACGATGTATTGAATCAATCTTTAGGATGTTTTTAACATAAAACATCAATAATGTTCGAACCGGAGAAATCCTATGTCTGAAGAAAAGCACTGGAACGAGAGGTAACTCTGTTGGGAGCGCGCGTCACGAGCCTGAGACACTCTGCCAGACCATTGACTCAAACAGGTCTCATGAGCCCCTCCTTTATAGTAGAAGCCTGAAACCAGTTTCTAAAGACAGTTGACATCTAGTGGAAGCCATAGGACGTGCAACTTTATCCATATCCCACTGTGTATTCGGTAGGCCAAGCTTTGAAAAACTACAAACCTCAGACATCCCACTTCCTGGTTGGATTTTTCTCAGGTTTTCACCTGCCATTTGAGTTCTGTTATACTCACAGACATCATTCAAACAGTTTCCTATCCAATACTAATAATAATATGCATATATTAGCATCTGGGACAGAGTAGGAGGCAGTTCACTCTGGGCACGCTATTCATCCAAAAGTGAAAATGCTGCCCCCTATCACAAAAAGGTTAACACAGTGTCCAAAGAGGGGACAGAAGTATACAGAATGGTGTCGTCTACGTAGAGATGGATCAGAGAATCACCAGCAGCAAGAGCGACATCAATGATGTATACAGGGAAGAGAGTCAGTCCAGGAATTGAACCCTGTGGCACCCCCATAGAGACTACCAGAGGTCCGGACAACAGGCCCTCTGATTTGACACACTGAACTGACACACTCTATCTGAGACGTAGTTGGTAACCAGGCGAGGGAATCATTTGAGAAACCAAGGCTATCGAGTCTGCCAATAAGAATGTGATGATTGACAGAATCGAAAGCCTTGGCCAGGTCGATGAATATGGCTGCACAGTAATGTCTCTTATCGATGGCGGTTATGATGTCGTTTAGGACCTTGAGCGTGGCTGAGGTGCACCCATGACCAGCTCGGAAACCAGATTGCATAGCGGAGAAGGTACGGTGGGATTCGAAATGGTCGGTAATCTGTTTGTTAACCTCTAGCGACGAGCAATCCCGTATCCGGGAGCGTAATCATAGCCTCAAGCGCATTACCATAACGCAACGTTTCCTATTCATGAAAATCGCAAATGAAATGAAATAAATATATTCAAACACAAGCTTAGCCTTTTGTTAACAACACTGTCATCTCAGATTTTCAAAATATGCTTTTCAACCAAAGCTACACAAGCATTTGTGTAAGAGTATTGATAGCCTTGCATAGCATTAAGCCTAGCATTCAGCAGGCAACATTTTCACAAAAACAAGAAAAGCATTCAAATAAAATCATTTACCTGTGAAGAACTTCGGATGTTTTCAATGACGAGACTCTTAGTTAGATAGCAAATGTTCATTTTTTCCCAAAATATTATTTGTGTAGACGAAATAGCTCCGTTTTGTTCATCACGTTTGGCTAAGAAAAAGACCGGAAAATGCAGTTACTTACAACGCCAAACTTTTTTCCAAATTAGCTCCATAATATCGACAGAAACATGGCAAACGTTGTTTAGAATCAATCCTCAAGGTGTTTTTCACATATCTTTTCGATAATCTACCAGTGGTGGCAGTTGGCTTCTCATCAGAAACAAACGGAAAAATACTGCAGCTGGAGATTACGCAATAATTGCAACGGAGGACACCAAGCGACCACCTGGTAGATGTAGTCTCTTATGGTCAATCTTCCAATGATATGCCTACAAATACATCACAATGCTGTAGACACCTTGGGGAAAACGTGGAAAACGTAAGCTGTCATTGGCATGAGGCGGTTTAAAAAAATGCGGCACTTCCTGATTGGATTTTTATCTGGGTTTCGCCTGTAACATCAGTTCTGTGGCACTCACAGACAATATATTTGCAGTTTTGGAAACATCCAAGTGTTTTCTTTCCAAATCTGTCAATTATATGCATAGTCGAGCATCTTTTCGTGACAAAATATCTTGTTTAAAACGGGAACTTTTTTCATCCAAAAATTAAAAGAGCGCCCCCTATATCGAAGAAGTTAACTTGGCTTTTGAAGACCTTATAAAGACAGGGTAGGATAGATCTGTAGCAAGTCTGTAGCAGTTTGGGTCTAGAGTCCCCCTTTGGGTCTAGAGTCCCCCGCTTTGAAGAGGGGGATAACAGCGGCAGCTTTCCAATCTTTGGAAGTCTCAGACGATACGAAAGAGAGGTTGAACAGGCTAGTAATAGGGGTTGCAACAATTTCGGCAGATCATTTTAGAAAGGGAGGGTCCAGATTGTCTAGCCCGTCTGATTTGTAGGGCGTCCAGATTTTGCAGCTCTTTCAGAATACCAGCTATCTGGATTTGGGTGAAGGAGAAATGGTGGGGGCTTGGCCGGGTTGCTGTGGAGGGTGCCTGGCAGTTGACCGAGGTAGGGGTAGCCAGGTGGAAAGCATGGCCAGCCGTAGAGGAATGCTTAATGAAATGCTCAATTATAGTGGATTTATCAGTGGTAACAGTGTTTCCTAGCCTCAGAGCAGTGGGCAGCTGGGAGGAGGTGCTCTTATTCTCCATGGACTTTACAGTGTCCCAGAACTGTTTTGAGTTTGTACTACAGGATGCAAATTTCTGTTTGAAAAAGCTAGCCTTAGCTTTCCTCACTGCCTGTGTATATTTGTTCCTAACTTCCCTGAAAAGTTGCAGGCCGCAACAGTGATGAGGCAGTGATCGCTGAGATCTTGATTGAAAACAGCAGAGGTGTATTTGGAGGGCGAGTTAGTTAGAATGATATCTATGAGGATGCCCGTGTTTACGGATTTGGGGTTGTACCTGGTAGGTTCATTGATCATTTGTGTGAGATTGAGGGCATCAAGCCTAGATTGTAGGATGGCCGGGGTGTTAAGCATGTCCCAGTTTAGGTCACCTAGTAGCACAAGCTCAGAAGATAATCAATTCACATATGGTGTCGAGCTGGGGGCAGAGGGTGGTCTATAGCAAGCGGCAAACAGTGAGAGACTTGTTTCTGGAAAGGTGAATTTTTAGAAGTAGAAGCTCGAATTGTTTGGGTACAGACCTGGATAGTAAGACAGAACTTTGCAGGCTATCTTTGCAGTAGATTGCAACACCGCCCCCTTTGGCAGTTCTATCTTGGCGGAAAATGTTATATTTGGGGATGGAGATTTCAGGGTTTTTGGTGTTTTTCCTAAGCCAGGATTCAGACACGGCTAAGACATCCGGGTTGGCAGAGTGTGCTAAAGCAGTGAGTAAAACAAACTTAGGGAGTAGGCTTCTAATGTTAACATGCATGAAACCAAAGCTTTTACGGTTGCAGAAGTCAACAAATGAGAGCACTTGGGGAGTGGGTGTGGAGCTAGGCACTGCAGGACCTGGATTAACCTCTACATCACCAGAGCAACAGAGGAGAAGTAGGATAAGGGTACGGCTAAAGGCTATATGAACTGGCCGTCTAGCACGTTCGGAACAGAGAGTAAAAAGGAGCAAGTTTCTGGGGAACGATAGCATAGATTCATGGCATAGTGTACAGACAATGGTAAGGTAGGATGTGAGTACATTGGAGGTAAACCTAGGCATGATGAGAGAGATATAGTCTCTAGAGACGTTTACACCAGGTGATGTCATTGCATATGTAGGAGGTGGAACAACATGGTTGTTTAAGGCATATTGAGCAGGGCTAGAGGCTCTACAGTGAAATAAGACAGTAATCACTAACCAGGACAGTAATGGACGAGGCATATTGATATTGGAGAGAGGCATGCGTAGCCAAGTGAACATATGGGTCCAGTGAGTGGTTGGGCTGGCTGAGGAAACGGCGATTCAGACAGTTAGCAGGCCGGTGCTAACAAGCTAGCAGTTAGTAGGCCGGGGCTAACAAGCTAGCAGTTAGCTGACCGGGGCTAGCAAGTTAGCAGTTAGCAGACCAGGTTAGCAAGCAAGCAGTTAGCAGACCAGGGCAAGCAAGATTGCAGTTAGCAGACCGGGGCAAGCAAGCTAGCAGTTAGCAGACCGGGGCTAGCAAGTTAGCAGAAGGGCCTTTGGGGGACGTCGCGATGGAGGCAAGTCTGTTTATGTGTGACGTCAATAGACCAGTTGTGGATTAGTAGGTTTCCAAGTAGTTCTAGGCCGTGGTTAGCAGAATGGGCCTTGCCTGAGGGGTCTGTTGGAATCCTCTGGCAGATTATGTCGGTATTCCAGTCGTAGAGGATCGGCGGGGTTCCGTGCCCCGTACCGGCAGTAGAAGGAGTCCGGATATTGTAGCCCAAGAGTGGGCTTCGGTGGTAGCCCAGGAGCCCTAGCCAGGCTAGCTTCAGGCTAATTGGTGCTTGCACCGGGATGGAAATGCTAGCCAGGAGTAGTCACCCGGGATTGCGGTTAGCTAGTTGCGAAGATCCAGATGAAAATGTTCAGAGTTTGCAGTAGGAATCCGGGGATATGGAGAGAAAAAAATAGGTCCGTTATGCTCTGGTTTGAGTCACGTTGTACGAACTGGCGAGAGCTTTCCGAGCTAAACGTTAGCTGATAACCGCTAGCAGTGGTTTCCTGACTGATATCTGGTAGCTAGTTAGCTGACTAGCTTCAGTTGAGGGATTCTAGATTAGAAGTAAATAGAAATACTTTAGAAAAAACAGATCCACGCCACATTGGGTGAGGCGGGTTGCAGGAGAGTATTTAGAGGTTGAGGTTAAGGAAAATATTTTTAAAAGATATGCAAAGAAAAATATATAAAAAGATATATAAGGGACACGACAGGACAAAGACGTCTGACTGCTACGCTACAGAAATAGCTACAGAAATAGCTTTTTGAAGTGCTGTTTTCTCTTTGGGGAACACTTAAAACAATAGTGTCCTTAATTAGATGCTAGATTACCTTTGCATTGGCAAGGCTCACCTGCAAATAAATAATTAGCTGTTTTCCTAACGTATGTACAAAAACTAAGCAGAATCCACTGCCCCATTGTGATAGCTCAATGTATATTTTTCATAGCTTAGGCCGATAGCTTTCCTAGTCTAAATGCTAAATAGACTACGGTAAGTGAATGTTTTTCACTGTTGACACTGTTGAAACTGTATGTTGACAGTGAAACAGCTAAGGCATGACACAGGAACACAGCTAGTCATCTGGCTTATAATGGGCTCCCTCTCTCTCTCTCTCTCTCTCTCTACTCTCTCTCTCCCCCCTCAGGCACTCACTGAGATGGGTTCACTGACATGAAGCTAAGGAAAGAGAGAGAGTGATGGGTGAGAGAAAGGGAAATTCAGATGGATGTAGGGAGGAGGAAGATAGAGGGATGGTGTAAGAAAGAAATAGAGAGATGGAGAGAGGAGAGGAGATGGAACCTCACTGGGAATGGTATGGAGCGCTGCAATTCTCAGAGTACACAAACACACAGACACACCAGCTGGCCTTCTCCGAGTGCTCTCCTCTTCCTCCTCCAGTCTCACTGTGTCTGCAACACAGCATGGGCATTGTGTGTGTGTGTGTGTGTGTGTGTGCCCAGGTGGTGCCACCCTACTCCTTTGGTACCCTGTAGCGGAGGCCATCCTCCCTCCACAGGCACCTCTCAGTGGAGCAGGCAGAATGGGGATCTCTGACATAAGCAATCTGCCTCCCTCCTCTGTGTCCTATCTATCCCCACTCATAGCATACCAAAATGGTTGCAGACTCATTTACCGTGCCAGCTTTCATTTGTCACCTCTGGTATCGCTCAACACCCACGTCGGCTGGCACACTGCATGTTATGCTGCTCCCCCTCAGTGATTCAGTGTGTGTGTGCATGGGCCCTTGTATACAGTGCCTTCAGAAAGTATTCATGCCCCTTGTCTTATTTCACATTTTGTTGTGTTACAGCCTGAACTCAAAATGGATTAAATAGCTGTTTTTTCTCACCCATCTACACACAATACCCCATAATG
This sequence comes from Oncorhynchus kisutch, assembly GCF_002021735.2. NCBI lineage: Eukaryota > Metazoa > Chordata > Actinopteri > Salmoniformes > Salmonidae > Oncorhynchus > Oncorhynchus kisutch. Next base: position 63,816,833 of record NC_034190.2, on the reverse strand, counting down.
ACAAAGTGAAAACATGTTTTTAGACATTTTAGCAAATGTATTGAAAATCAATACATTTATCTCTTTTACGTATTCACACCCCTTAGTCAATTCTTTGTAGAAGCACCTTTGGCAGCGATTACAGCTGTCAGTCTTTCTGGGTAAGTCTCTAAAAGCTTTCCACACATGGATTGTGCAACATTTTCCCTTTATTATTGAAATTATTCCTCAAGCTCTGTTAAATTGGTTGTTGATCATTACTAGACAACCATTTTCAGGTATTGCCATAGACTTTCAATTAGATTTAAGACAAAACTGTAACTCGGCCACTCAGGAACATTTACTGTCTTCTTGATAAGCAACTCCAGTGTATATTTGGCCTTGTGTTTTAGGTTATTGCCCTGTTGAAAGGTGAATTCATCTCCCAGTGTCTGGGAGGTCTAAGTCTAAACCAGGCCTGTGCTTAGCTCCAGTCCATTTCCTTCCATTTCCTTCCTTTTTATCCTGAAAAACTTCCCAGTCCTTAATGATTACAAGCATACCCATAACATGATGCAGCCCCCACTATGCTTGAAATATCGAGAGTGGTACTCAGTAATGTGTTGTATTGGATGTGCCACAAACATAACACTTTGTATTCAGGACAAAAAGTTAATTGCTTTGCCTAATTTTTTACAGTATTACTTTGGTGCCTTGTTGCAAACAGGATGCATGTTTTGGAATATTTTTATTCTGTACAGGCTTCCTTCTTTTCACTCTGTCAATTAGGTTAGTATTGTGGAGTAACTACAATGTTGTTGATCCATCCTTAGTTTTCTCCGTTCACAGCTAATAAATCTGTAACGATTTTAAAGTCCCCATTGGCCTCATGGTGAAATCCCTGAGCGATTTCCTTTCCCTCCGGCAACAGAGTTATTATCTTTGTAGTGACTGGGTGTATTGATACACCGTCCAAAGTGTAATTCATAACTTTGCCGTAATCAAAGGGATGTTCAAAGTCTGCTTTTTTATTTGTACCCATCTACCAATAGGTGCCTTTCTTTGTGAGGCATTGGAAAACCTCCCAAATCTTTGTGGTTGAATCTGTGTTTGAAATTCACTGCTCGACTGATGGACCTTACAGATAATTATGTGTGGAGTACAGAGATAAGGTAGTCATTAAAAAATCATGTTCAACATTATTATTGAACACAGTGAGTCCATGCAACTTATTATGTGAAAAGCACATTTGACTCCTGAACGTATGAAGGCTTGCCATAACAAAGGGTTTGAATACTTATTGACTCAAGACATTACAGCTTTTCAATTTTTGTTAATTAGGAAAGATTTGGAAAAACATAATTCCACTTTGACGTTATGTGGTATTGTGTGTAGGCCAATGGCACAAAATCTCAATTGAATCTATTTTAAATTCAGGCTGTAACACAAGAAAATAGGAATACTTTCTGAAGGCACTGTCTGTGAATAGAATTAGAGTTTTGAATGTCAATTTTGAAACCTCAATTTCTAAATTGACCAGAACATGCTGCTAAACATGTTTTTGTCTTTCACATTCTTCAAGGCTATTCCTGTGAGTGTTTCCGGATGTTAGTTAATCAGATTTATGGTACAACTTTTCACCAGACATTTTTGTCGCCACAGATTGAGTGCTTTCACCATTAAACAAAATATTTCAGGAAAGGTTTGGCCAGCATTGTAAGAGTTCTTATGTTGAAATTGTACTGGCATGGTTCTGAAATGTATGTGGGAGGCTGGAATAAAGCAGAAATCAAGAGATAGAGGGATGGCCTTGTCCTGGGTACACTTCTATTTGTAAAGGTCAACGTCTTTAGTCTGAAGAAACTTCCCTCCCTCCAGCCAGCTCCTCCGGGGACGAATGAAAAAAATAGAGAAACATCTCCAGAAGAAATACATTAATGTGGTAGCAGCACCGTGTTTATACACTATAGTCCTCAAAGACGCTGCTGCCTTGATTCCTGTGAAGTGTGATGCCTCGCCGCTCTGGCATTAGGTGTTAAACACTGTAGCCGTGTGACACTGACTGGGGCTGTCATCAGAGTCTCTCCCATTGGGTGGCTGTGGTGATAAGGCAGTAGTTGAGATGAGAGGAAAGAGACAGGCAAATTGGAGATTAAAGAGAGAGTGGAAGTGTGAAGGTGTCACCTGAAACCCTAATGCACTGTTTAGTTTATCTGACACCACCTGGATGGGACACTTTCCTCCACACACTCCTGGGATAACCGGAGTTTTCTAAAATGTGTCAAAATGTTGTCCCCAAGCCTTCCGTCAACCAAGTGATGACATTCTGCAACTGAATCCAGCAGGCACCCTCTCAATGGAAAGGCAATGGCACTGTCACTGTAAATACAGCCGCTAAGAACACAACTGTTGTCAGGGTAGCTTTGATGTTGGTATTCATATGTAAATATTTCTAAGAGTTGGAAAAGTTGTTCACTTTAATTGGAGATATAAAAGCACACTACATTGTGCTGTACTGTCCAGACTACCAGCATGTATTCTGCACATCTGTATGAGTGCCCAGTCACTGTCATTATCTGAACCTGATTTTGAAAACTTCACCTTGAATACAGTAATCACCTCGTGGCACCTTGAATACAGTAATCACCTCATGACACATTGAATACATAATCACCTCATGAAACCTTGAATACAGTAATCACCTCGTGGCACCTTGAATACAGTAATCACCTCATGACACATTGAATACATAATCACCTCATGAAACCTTGAATACAGTAATCACCTCATGACACATTGAATACATAATCACCTCATGAAACCTTGAATACAGTAATCACCTCGTGGTACCTTGAATACAGTAATCACCTCATGACACATTGAATACATAATCACCTCATGAAACCTTGAATACAGTAATCACCTTGTGACACCTTGAATAGAGTAATAACCTTGTGACACCTTGAATAGAGTAATAACCTTGTGACACCTTGAATACACTAATCACCTCGTGACACCTTGAATACACTAATCCTCTTGAATACAGTAATCACCCTGTGACACTTTGAATACAGTGTAATCCTCATGACAGGAGAATTGGTCTATTCTATTCTATTGCATCTTCAGCCCTGCAATTTCACGTTTTTGAATGTCTATTAATCTCACACTAATATAGATTACCATGTGTTCTGGGCTGTATAGTGGCTGCTGGGGAGGAAGTTTGACTTTAACCTCTGTAGAGTTGCAGTCAGAGTTAGCTTGGGGCCACAAAGGAATTCCTCTCCTCAGTCAGTCAGTCTCTCATGTGCAGCCCCAGAGACTGAGGCTCCAGTGGCCTCCAGCACCAGTTTGGCCCCAGGACTCTTATCAGCTCATTAGTGCTCTATTGTGTACTGCCTGGCCTGGGAGTCATCTGCACAGGAATGATTATCCAGCCGGCCTGGAGGCCTACATGTCATCAGAGTGGGACGCGGCTCCAGTCAGGTGCTCAGGACACGGTGGGGCTGGGAGCCAGGCTGGTAGAGAGAAGTTAGGGAGACAGCGCATGAAGAGAATAATAATGATTCATCACATATGTTAATACTCTACAGGCTCCATACTGTGTCTACAAATTGTCCTTTAGTTTGTTTAATGAATAGTCATTATATTAGGGAGACTGAAAATATGGTGTAAAATTATTATGTTCCGGGTGGATTAAACCAGCTTTTCAAGTGTCCCTTTCTGTTTTTCATGATGTGGACTCTACAGCTATTCAATGGAAACAACCATGGTGCTACTGCTGTTGCTTATGCTTACCAGATGGACGATGGTTAACATTAACTAGAGAGCATGACCAAAACGGATGTTGAGTTTGAGGGTCTCTTCAGTTTTTGTTCATCTCTGTTTGGGCTGGTATGTTTGATTACTGAAACAATTAGCATCAGGGTAATGATGCTCATAACTTTGGAGGAGAACTTACTGTATATTTCATTATGACTGAGATGTAGCTCAGCAGCTAACTCTTTTGGGAATTCGAACTACATGTACCATTTGTAATTTTAAGGTCTATACCGCTGGGAAATTATGGAAGGCAAGGACTTTCATGCCCTCAGTTCAATGATTAAAAATAGATTTTCAATTAGATCAACTAAATGTGCATTTATACAACATAGAACATAACAGAGATATATTCCATATTCTCTAAATGGCTCTGGAGCATACCCTTGCTCAGAAATGCATACCAAATGACCACTTTTTTTTTTCAAATCCTCAACTTCTTGTAAGGAGGTTTAACATTCTTCAATACTGTCATTCTTTTAGTTATATACATAAAGGGTTGTTAACTCAATCTGGAACAATGAACACTGATCAAAGGGTTGGAAAAAGCTACTTTTAACACAGACAAATGTGCCAGAAGAACAGATGGGCTTTGGAGCGTTGAACATTGGGGGCAAACACTCACAGAAAACTTTGTAGAGTACGGACCTAGAGGTGTTAAACTATATTTGAGAAACGCAAACATGGCCAGAGAATGATAATGCCGACAGAAATGGTCACCTCGCAAGTCCTTAGGAAACTATGCAGTAATTAGTTTTTTTAATGTATTATTTCTTACATTGTTAGCCCAGAAAATCAAAAGTATTATTACATACAGCCGGAATAACTATTGGATATAAGAGCAACGTCAAATTACCATCATTACGACCAGGAATACGACTTTTCTGAAGCGGATCCTTTATTCGGACCTCCACCCTGGAAATGGGATCTTATCCCAGAGGCCAACCCTAAACAACGTGGTCGCCACAGAGAGGCAGACGGAGCGGCCTCCTGGTCAGACTTAGAAGGCGAGCACACCACCCACCACCCACATTAGTCGCCAATGTCCAGTCTCTAGACAACAAGGTGGATGAAATTAGGCCACGAGTTGCCTTCCAGAGAGACATCAGAGATTGTAACATTCTCTGTTTCATGGAAACATGGCTCACTCAGGATATGTTGTCAGAGTTGGTACAGCCAACGGGTTTCTTCATGCGTCGCACCGACAGAAACAAACATCTCACTGGTAGGAAGAAGGACGGGTGTACATGCGTCATGATTAACGACTCGTGGTGTAACAATAACAACCTACAGGAACTCAAGTCCTTTTTTTCACCTGACTTATAATTCCTTACAATCAAATGCTGACCGCATTATCTACCTTCGGGAAATCCGACCACGACTCCATCTTGCTCGTATCGTCCTATAGGCAGAAACTCAAACAGGGTGTACACGTGACTAGAACCATTCAATGATGGTCTGACCAATCGGAATCCACGCTTCAAGATTGTTTTGATCACGTGGACTGGAAAATGTTCCAGGAAGCCTCAGACAATAACATTGATTTATACTCGGTGAGTCCAATCCCTGTACCTTTTGCAGAATATCAGTCTGTCCCTGATGTTTTTCCTGGAGAGAAGTGGCTTCTTTGCTGCCCTTCTTGACACCAGGCCATCCTCCAAAAGTCTTCGCCTCACTGTGCGTGCAGATTCACTCACACCTGCCTGCTGCCATTCCTGAGCAAGCTCTGTACTGGTGGTGCCCCAAACCCGCAGCTGAATCAACTTGAGGATACGGTCCTGGCGCTTGCTGGACTTTCTTGGGCGCCCTGAAGCCTTCTTCACAACAATTGAACTGCTCTTCTTGAAGTTCTTGATGATCCGATAAATGGTTGAAAGCAAAGCAATGATGACGGCACATGTTTCCTTGCAGGTAACCATGGCTGACAGAGGAAGAACAATGATTCCAAGCACCACCCTCCTTTTGAAGCTTCCAGTCTGTCATTCGAACTGACAGAGTGATCTCCAGCCTTGTCCTCTTCAACCTTCACACCTGTGTTAACGAGAGAATCACTGACATGATATCAGCTGGTCCATTTGTGGCAGGGCTGAAATGCAGTGGAAATGTTTTTGGGGGATTCAGTTCATTTGCATGGCAAAGAGGGACTTTGCAATTAATTGCAATTCATCTGATCACTCTTCATAATATTCTGGAGTATATGCAAATTGCCATCATACAAACTGAGGCAGCAGACTTTGTGAAAATTAATATTTGTGTCATTCTTAAAACTTTTGGCCAAGACGGTACATATTCTTATTCCATCCCTTTACATTCGTGTGTATAAGGTAGTTGTTGTGAATTTGTTAGATTACTTGTTAGATATTACTGCCCTGTCAGAACTAGAAGCACAAGCATTTCGCTACACTCGCATAAAAATGTGCTAATCATGTGTAATGGACAAATAAAATTGGATTTAATTTGATTTAGAAAAACATGTTAAGGAGATATTGTTTTGAAACAAAGCTTTTTGATAGTTTGCCTGAGCTGACCTGCAGTTCTGAGAATTACTCCTGAATCTGAGTGATATAAAATTATCATTATTTACATATTATTATAGCTGGACGTGAGGAAAACATGAAAAAAGACCACTGTAAGGTCGGAGTATTTATTTCTTTTGCCACAGGGCAGAGAGAGAAATTTGATGTTTTATAGCTAATCTCAAGCTATTTTACAGATTTTGCCATGATTCTAAGAGAAGATATGGCTGTTTTAGAGCAATTTTTCTGCTATTCTACACATTTTGTCATTGTCTCTCGCCTAGGCAGAGAGCTCCTGTACATTTTGTAAATATTCTATGTTTTTTATTAGTTTTTTGTTTGAATGAAACGCATAGGAGAATGCATTTCCATGAATAACACACCTCGTTTGAATCTGAATTCGTGTTCCGTATGTAGTCAGTGTCTATATGAAAATGCCCTTTATACATTGTTCACAACCAGGAGAATTGCAATGTTGTGAATGTAAATATGAATGTTTAATTTATTTGAATATGTAACAACTCTATACTATTTATGTATGCATTGTTCATCTATATTACATGCTTATGAATATGAGAAGGCATTTTCTGTGCTGTTGTAGTTTGAACCATCCACAGTGATCAAAGGGGTAGGGAAAGAGAGGGTGAGCTTGATGAGATAAATAATGTATCTCATGCTGCCCATCGCACATGTAGCCAGGCTACAAACCTGATGTGGAAAAACAGACAGACATTAGAAAAACACACACTGATATGATTTCAATATGAGAGCAATGAATGAACCATACTACATTACTGTCTCCTATGAATTGCATACATAAAGCATGCATTTATGTGACACAGTATGTGCCTTCGCATGTCTTTATCAATCGGTTTTGTCTTTTTTGTCTAGACCTAAAGACAGTTTTTGCAACTATACTTCACCCGTTTGAAAATATACTGCACTGCACAATAAGATCCAAGATGCGTTAAGATATTCTAACGCCTCATGTCCACCAGATGCATCAAACTCATTCATTTTCAATGGAGCAGTGCGCAAACCTACGCTCCGTTTGTACCGCATGCATTCAATATTTTCAACTTGGCGATTGCTTTACCTTGCGGTGGTACAAATGGAAGTACACACACAGACTCCAACTAACTAGGAAGTACACACACAGACTCCAACTAACTAGGAAGTACACACACAGACTCCAACTAACTAGGAAGTACACACACAGACTCCAACTAACTAGCTTTTAGCGAGTTGAAAAGCGAAGCACATGCGTGTCAAGTATGGGATAAACAAAAGACATATGCACCTGGTGGACATCGGGGATAATGCTGTTTGTTTGTGTATGTAGGGAAGACAACTGACTGCTTGTATTGCACATTTGTGCAATATCAGAGCTTGCAATATTGGGTTACATGAGCTTATGTGCCAGGCATTATTCTGCAAGTTTTGAGTTTAGGGTGTGTGTCACAATACAGTATCTATAAATGTAACCACTTTTTACACAACAATCTATTTTATAGATGGGAGACGTTCGAGATTTTCGGTTTGTTTCTACCTCGAGTAGGGCTATCTAAAATAAAATGGGGGCCTTGCCACTAGCCTATTAGGAGGTGGTACAGTGTTAGGCTGGGTTCCTGATAAAAGACAGTTGTTGTTCTGGCAGTGGCCCAGCTCTGCCTCTGCCTCTGATTCTACCTCTGCCTCTACCTCTGCCTCTGATTCTACCTCTGCCTCTACCTCTGCCTCTACCTCTGCCTCTGCCAACGCCAGACCAACCGTTGGCACTGTAGTGTAGCCCACAGAAATACAACATGTGTGGGTGGAGCAGCAGGTGCCCATGGCAACATGAAACACTTGTAAGGGCACATGCAGCAGCAAAAGTAAATACTGCAAGCAGTAGCAACCCTCTGTGTCGGTCAATATCATATCAGAACTCATATAGTTTATATCATATAGCACTGCTCACCAATGGACATCACCAAGATACTCACAAAGTATGATCAAATAGCTAATGTATTGCTGCACCGAACATGAAAGATAAAAATTCAATCGGGATGCTTTTTGATGTGATGGCTAACCTAATGCTAGCTTTTGGACAGCAGTAGTGCATAAGTATATAGGATGAGTAAAAGCCTCGCAGGCCTGGGCTGTGTTGTGTGGTTTGGTGTGTGAGCATGGACAGAGGGACAGCAGGACAGGGCAGGTGGGGTGCTAGACAGGCAGTCTGAGGCAGTCTGAGGCAGTCTGAGGCAGTCTGAGGCCCTCTGAATCACAGGATGCTATCTCTCAATCCCTCAGGGGAAATGGTGGTGCTGCTCTCTCTGTTCGTCTCCACTATCACATCGCCGCAAATCATGGTTCCTGGTCTGGGGACACTGCCATCTGCCAAACAGCCAGGCAGAAGCACTGTGCAGGATAAGTCCTGGTTTACTAATGATGCAAGTATAAAGCCTTCGCCAGGGAAAGGTTCAATATTGCCTTCTGTGCTACTGAGGGCATGATATACTGTATATCTAAACACTTTTCAAAACATGGCTTTATTCTGCTTTCCCAAAGACTGTGAAATTGCTATAAAATGAGACCGGGTGACATGTCAGGTAGGTTAGGAGTAGATAAGATGAAAACATTGAGCTGGGGAAAGCTGAGTTGGCTTTTTACAAGAGCTCTTTCAGTAAACATAAATGGATCAACAAAGACACTAAGTCATGATTCTAGTAAAACCATGCCCAGTTTATAAAAGGAACATGCAGTGTGTGTGTGTGTGTGTGTGTGTGTGTGTGTGTGTGTGTGTGTGTGTGTGTGTGTGTGTTCATGATTGCGTGTGCATGTGTGTGTGGGTGTGTTTGCGCGCATCACAGTGTTTATCTGGTCTATGATAAAAAGTCTTTGAGGTTGAGTGTTAAAAGGGGCAGGGCTGCGGGCTAGGCTGTCTATCAGCAGTGTGATGGCATCCACAGGGAAGGAGCTTTTCTCCAGCGCTCAGACAGATGTTCTGCCTGTCCAGAAGGTAGTAACTGAATACCATATCAAAAGATACGGATGGGACTGAGGCAAGTGTGGAAGACAGGAAGAAAGAAAAGAAAAGCTATTAGCTATTATGAACACAGAACTTATAGTGTGTTCCAACCCTCTATAATGTCTGTATAGTTTGATTCTGTGTTTCTGTGGATGGCACACTTCTTGAACGAACCCTGAAAGCTGTAAATGCAACCATGTGCTTGTCTTCTTTCCATCCCAAGGGTGTGTTGCCAGGGAAACAGCCCCAGGTAAAGCAGACTCTCTAAGTCAGTTTTTTCCATCCATTCGTGACTCCCCTCATGCCTCCATTATTTTCACAGCTTCCTCTTCAATGAAATCGAGTGTCAACCATAGAGATCCTATTAAATACTAATTATTCTAATTCCTAATTCTATGGTGTCAACAAGCTCATGGTAAACGTGAAAAGGATGCCTGCATGCAGATATGCACCAGACCTATTTGGCTGTGAGCGATAGCAGCATGCAGTGTATCATAAATATACTACAGCATATTTTGGCTCCTGAGTGGCGCAGTGGTCTAAGGCACTGCATCTCAGTGCTAGAGGCGTCACTATAGACCCTGGTTCGATTCCAGGCCGTGATTGGGAGTCCCTTAGGGCGATGCACAATTGGCCCAGCGTCATCCTGTTTATGGTTTGGCCGGGATAGGCCGTCATTGTAAATAAGAACTTCTTCTTAACTGACTTGCCTAGTTAAATAAAGGTGGCATGTTTTTATTCCTGTGTCCACACAATTTCATATAGCCATGTCTTTGTGTTGATGCATGGTTACTGTGCATTGTGTATTCTGAAAAGAACCCTGTACGTTCCCCCTTCCATCTCGATTACATTATCATGTGTTCTCTGTCATTACCACCCTTACGGTGTGAGTATGTGTAGACGTCTCTATTTGTTGGTTGTGCGTGTGTGTGGGTTTGTATGCCTGTTTTAGTATATTTTTAAAGGCTCACATGCTGCTGTGATAATCAATTTGTATTGTATTCATTTCAATAACAAATCCTACCATTCCAAACAGAAGATAAGTGGGCAAATAGATGAAGAAAATAGAAACAATCAGTGGGGAGGAGAGGAAACAAAAACTCTCTTTCATTCCAGTTATTCACAGGAGTCTCAACGGGACCATTATATCTTTTTCTTTATAAAAAATGAATTTGTATTTAAACAGGCAAATAAATTAAGAACACATTCTTATTTACGATGACAGCCTAGTAAGAGGCAAAAGGCCTCCTGTGGGGACGGGGCCTGGGATTAAAACTAAAAATGTAGGACAAAACACACATCACAACACTCCTTAAAGAGAGACCTAAAGACAACACAACATGGTAGCAACACAACATGGCAGCAGCACAACATGACAAGAACACAACATGATAACAACACAACATGGCAGCAGCACAACATGGTAGCAACACAAGCATGGCACACACATTGTTAGGCACAGCACAAAGGACAAAATGGTAGAGACAACAATACATCCTGCAAAGCAGCCATACGTGTCAGTAAGTGTCCATGATTGAGTCTTTGAATGTAGAGATGGAGATAAAACGGTCCAGTTTGAGTGATTTTTGCAGCTCAGTCCAGTCGCTAGCTGCAGCGAATTGAAAAGAGGAGCGACCCAGGGATGTGTGTGCTTTGGGGACCTTTAACAGAATATGACTGGCCGAATGGGTGCTGCATGCGGAGGATGAAGATGGCAGTAGGTATCTCAGATAGAGGGGAGGGACGCATTAGAGGGTTTTATAAATAGGCATCAACCAGTAGGTCCTGCGGAAGGTATACAGAACAGAGATGGCCAGTTTACAGAGGAATACAGAGAGCAGTGATGTGTCCTATAACCTGTTGATGGCCAGTTTACAGAGGAATACAGAGAGCAGTGATGTGTCCTATAAGTAGCATTGGTGCCAAAGAATAGTAAAGAGCATTTAGCCCCTGGAGAGCACATTTACCTGCCGATCTATAAATTACATCTCCGTAATCTAGCATGGTTCCTACCGTTCCTAGACTATGGTGACATCATCTATATCAATGTTTCCCAGCTCCAGTCTTGGACAAAAAATACCTGATTTGAGCTAAATAAAACTATTATGACCCATCTATGAAAAGTGGAAACTCTTACAAACATGGACATGTAATGTTCTGCTCTATGATGCTCCACACAAGAATAGTTAGAAGGTAGGGAGTTCGACGTAAAAGATCATTTGGAAATCCCAGCACAAAGTGTCTATAATAGTGTAATAAGCTCACATAGTTGCTGTCCCAAACTTTAAACTCCCCACAGTTGTCACTGACTAGTTAGATATTTTCCACTGAGCAATCAATTTCTGTACACTGCATTCTTACAAATTAATTTTTATCAGGTGTTTGCTTGGCGGACCTATGGCTGTTGCAGTGACTGTATTACCTCCACACCAGCAGTCATGAGTCATGACCGCAGTAAAACCCAAAAAATACTAATTTAAGATATTTTTGGTACATAATTGGTGTAGCCACTAATCCAAATTTAAACATATTCTAGTAATCGCCTTTGGTAGTATTATGCATACTGAATGGACCTTATGCTACTCCCCGAAATGTCTATCCACGAGTCTGGGAGAGAACGTATAGCCCTAGGCAATTCTGTTGGTTCATTGCTTGTGCAGGGTGGCTTACACTTAGCCTACAATTAGTGAATTTAATAAAGAGTTTGAATAGCCTAGTAATAGTCATTTTTTATAATGAATTTAATACTGTAGCTATACGGAATATCTCACCACCTTGCGTTTCCAGCTCCTCTCTCTTCTTTATCCCCTCCTCGAGAGCACAAACGGGCTGTCAACAGTTTAGTGAAATATGTTTTGTTGAGAAAACATGTTTACGATCGATGTTCCCAAACAGATTTCACTTGTTTTCCCAAATGTAAGTATTGGGTAGCTGCAGGAACAGGGTGGAGAGCCCATGGCATACAGAGTTGGACAGAATATCACCTGTCGCGCAGCGAGAACATGCTCCTTAAACAGTGGTTGACGCATGGAGTAAAATACGTGTTCTTATATTTATATAGCTGCTCATATTAAGAACATATTCCTCTATAAAACCGAAGTAGCCTACCTTGCATCATTGAAAAACCCACGGCCTCCATTCGCTATTCCAGTGCATACCGATGACATCTATTTTTTCCCTGACTGAGCGCAAGCATTTCTTTTTCAAATAATCAATAGCATCATACAGCCCATATATGTTATGATTTCTAAGACATTCTAAGGTTTGTGTCATTCAAAACTAAAGTTGCCTAAAATAAATAATGGATTTATTGTGATGGTGAATATTACATTTATTTATTAGACTTCTTTAAAATGCAAATGTTCAAAAGGCGCACATCAGCTTGTATGTATAACGAGAGGACCCCAGCGAAAACCTGCGTAAATGCAACAGTTTTGTGTTCTGTTCTACTTGTACAGTAGCCCTCGTGCTGAAAAGGAAATTGCAAAACATTTCATTGTGATGCTAAATATAAGGGTTGCACATTCAGATAAATGAAGGTAGTGAAAGAAAGCGCAGATTTAAAGCAGTTAGATGCAGTTGACCAGTGCCCACTTGGTTTTATTAAGGGTGACAGGTTCAGTACACACCACTGCATTCTTTACCAGGAAGTAGGCTGGCCCTCATTGAAGTCACATAGATCGATTCATTGCTCTCTTTTTATTTATAAAGCTCTCTTACAAAAACTCCTGCCACATCTATCATTAATAACCTTAGACGTACCATACCCGATCTCAGGGATGGCTAAATCTGGATATCTCTTCGGTCTCCTCAGAGTTAGGTAAAGCAGCTTAGACTTTTTTGGTTCCCAATAACTGGATGTTCTGGTGCCTCTCAGGCAGTTCAACATGTTGATTGGCAGCTGATTGGAAACCTCTTTGCTGAGGAATGTGATTTTTTTTCTTGAGTGTGTTTGCACTTTTTTACATGTTGTATTATGTTGTATTTTGTAAATGATGTGTATGCAGCTTTCCCTTATGAAATAGGTATTGGTCTCAATGGGTCGCCCTGTTAAAAGAAAATAAAGGTAGCATTTAATTATACAAAAATAAATCTCAAGCCTTTTTGGGACATACTTTCGGCTATTACCAGTCATTCCAAGAGTATTAAATGTGTGCTACTGAAGTACTTGTAATAATTTTCTAAACACAATTTTATGATTTATGATTTCAGCTAGCTGCATTTGGATGACCCTGGAGATTTTTTACATGGGAGACAAAGTCACATTGCCGTTGGCCAGATTGAACAGCTAAAAAAGGGTTAGTGGAGTGTGGAGAGAGATAGTGAGGGGAACAGAGAGCGTATAACATTTGAGCCTAGTAAAATAGCAGCAGCACTCTCTGGCCTGTCATATTCTCTGTTTTATTCCAATTGTTTAGAATGTCTCACTGTGGGATTTTGTGTACCTTGTTTATCCACATGTGTCTGATTATATGTACTAAACTGAGGGCTTTCTGAAAATTCTAAAGATTCAGAGATGTTGCCAAAAAGTCTGCATTACTCACAGTAGCCTACTTGTATTGGCAATTATTTAAAAATGTCAAGGGTGGCAACTTTTTATGAAGTTTTATCATGAACAGCACATCCTAGACAATGAACACAATGCAGCCGATTGCAGAAAATTATTGCAGACAAGTATTCAAATACTTTTCTCCACATTTTTGCACCTTCAAAATGTCACTCTGTTTTTGCATCATACAATCTTTGTGTGCTTATGTGTCCATGCATCTTTGTAATTGCATCAGTGGCTCGTGTGCAGAGAGTGATTGTGGTTTACATGCATCTTTGTAATTGCATCAGTGGCTCGTGTGCAGAGAGTGATTGTGGTCTGAGTGTGTCACACCTCTGTGAGCACAGTCATGCTCTACGTCCACTCTAAACCCCCCAGTCCTCCTGAGAGAGGATGTCTGTCTGCCAGCACTGACTACTCAGCTGGAAGAGCCAGGACTGCCCAGGTGTGAAGGACAGCCAGTGGAGACATGCAGGAACGACTTGTGTGTGTGTGTGTGTGCGTGTGCATGGATGCATGTTTTCTTGCTTGCATGCGTGTATGCCATCCATCCATGTGTGTGTGTGTGTGTGTGTGTGTATATGTGTGTGTGTGTGTGTGTATGTGTGTGTGTGTGTGTGTGTGTGTGTGCGTGTGTGCATGTGTGTGTGTGTGTGTGTATGTGTGTGTGTGTGTGTGTGTGTGTGTGTGTGTGTGTGTGTGTGTGTGTGTGTGTGTGTGTGTGTGTGTGTGTGTGTGTGTGTGTGTGTGTGTGCGTGCGTGCCTCTGTTTTTCTCTCCCTCACCACTCTGTTTCTCTCCCCATCCTCATAGCATCTGGCTGGGTGATAGGAAAATTGGGAAATATGAGGGTAGTGCTGGAGAGATGACTTCAAAAGACGGAGGATGAAAAGGAAAGTTGTCTGAATGATTAATGGTCTAAAAAAGTGGACAGAGAATCATCATTGAAGATGAACTTGTCTAAATTAATTGCTTGAGGTTGATATCTTCACTAGGGGATAATGCTGTGATGTGAACTATTTGCTTTCATGCTCGTACCCAACCTTGTATCAATGCTCAACTGTACACTGCTATATCATATGGCACTACTACATTCACAACATAACATGGAATGGGAAAAGGCACTTATCCATGTGTTTAGGAAGCGAGACAAGCTGCTCAGAAAAAGCTTTGTTCAGTCACTTAAAGTTTCACAGGAAATCTCTCTCTTTCCCACTACTATGCTACAGTCAATATATCTGTTTCCCACTACTATGCTACAGTCAATATATCTGTTTCCCACTACTATGCTACAGTCAATATATCTGTTTTCCACTACTATGCTACAGTAGATGTATCTGTTTTCCACTACTATGCAACAGTAAATCTGTTTTCCACTAATATGCTGGTCACGCCCTGACCATAGAGAGCCATTGTTTCTCTATGGTGAAGTAGGTCAGGGCGTGATTGGGGGTGATCTAGTTTATTTATTTCTATGTGGTGTTCTAAATGTATTTTCTACGTGGTGATTTGTATGATTCCCAATTAGAGGCAGCTGGTAATCATTGTCTCTAATTGGGGATCATATTTAAGTAGCTGTTTTTCCCACCTGTGTTTGTGGGATATTGTTTTGTGTTGGTGCATGTGCACCACTTAGTCACGTTTCTTTCTTTCTTTCTTGTTTTGTTTTGCTTAAGTGTCACTTAGAAATAAAGATGTTGAACTCAACCTCCGCTGCGCCTTGGTCCCTCTCTACACACGGTCGTGACAGAATATCCCACCACAACGGGACCGAGCAGCATGCCCGGAAGGAGATGGCATCCTGGTCTTTGGAGGAGATCGAGGAGAGAATATCCTGGAATTGGGAGGAAGTCTTGGCAAGACACGAAAGCCTGCCGTGAAAACAGAAGGCAGGAGAGAAGGGAGGACAGCGACGACGCCGGGGTTCGTGGCCACATAAAAAGCCAGAAAATATTTTTTTGGGGGGGGCACAAAGGGTGGTCAGCGGAGCCGAGGAGTGAACCAGAGCCAGTCTGGGAGAAGAGGGAGAAACTGGAGGAGAGTGAACGGAGAGAGTCAGAGACCGTCAGTGAGTGGATGGAGGTATTGGAGGAGAAAGAGTGGAGAGAGTTGTTGAGTTGGTGGAAGATGCCTGTCATTTGCCCTAAGGAGAGTGTAATCAGTTTAATGCCACCTGAGTCAGCTCCCCGTACTCGTCCTGAGGAGCGTGCTATTAGTGTTGGTGAAATCTGTGCTGGATCCACGCACCAGGTCTCCAGTACGCATCCACAGCCCAGTAAGTCATGTGCCAGCTCTCCACACTTGCCTTGAGGAGCGTGTCATTTGTCCGGTGCCATGTGTGCCGGTTCTACGCACCAGGTCTCCAGTGCGCCTCCTGTTCCAGCTCCTCGCACTCACCGTGTGAAGTTTGTCATAGTTCCGGTACAATTGATGCCAGCTATACACACCAGGTCTCCAGTGCGCCTTCACAGCCCAGTACGTCCTGTGCCAGCTCCAGGCACCAGGCCTCCAGTGCGCCTTCCCAGTCCGGTACGTCCTGTGCCAATTCCTTGCATGGTGTGTCATCGAACCGGTACCATTGATGCCGGCTATACGCACCAGGTCTCCAGTACGTCTCCACAGCCCAGTACGTCCTGTGCCAGCTCCACGCACCAGGCCTCCAGTGCGCCTTCCCAGCCCGGTACATCCTGTGCCTGCTCCCTGCACTCGCCCTGAAGTACATGTCTCCAGTCCGGTACCACCTGTGCCGGCTCCACGCACCAGGCCTCCAGTGCGCCTTCACAGTCCAGAGCTTCCGGCGACAGTTCCCAGTCCAGAGCTTCCGGTGACGGTTCCCAGTCCAGAGCTCCCAGCACGGTTCCCAGTCTAGAGCTTCCAGCGACGTTCCACAGTCCGGAACCTCCGGCGATGTTCCACAGTCCGGAACCTCCGGCGACATTCCACAGTCCGGAACCTCCGACGACGTTCCATGGTCCGGAACCTTCGGCGAGGGTCAACGGTCCGGAGCTTCCAAACACGGCGTCCAGTCCAGCTCCATGGCAGGAGCTCTCCTCGGCGCTGATGCCCAGTCCAGACATGGTGTCCAGTCCCGCTCCATGGCAGGAGTCTTCCTCTGCGCCGATGTCCAGTCCAGACATGGCGTCCAGTCCCGCTCCATGGCAGGAGCCTTCCTCGGCATTGAAATCCAGTCCAGGCACAGTGTTCAGCCTGGGTCCGTGGCTGGATCCGCGGGATGAGCGGGTTCTTCGGCCCGCACCAGCACCAACACCAAAGATGGTGGATCCGCGATCTGAGCGGGTTCTTCGTCCCGCACCAGAGCCGTCCCCGATGCTGGCGGATCCGCAGGTTGAGCGCGTACTTCATCCCGCACCAGAGCCACCACCGACACTAATCACCCCCCCTACACTCCCTATTTGGTTTCAGGTTTTGCGGCCGGAGTCCACACCTTTGGGGGGGAGGGTTACTGTCAAGCCCTGACCATAGAGAGCCATTGTTTCTCTATGGTGAAGTAGGTCAGGGCGTGACTGGGGATGATCTAGTTTATTTATTTCTAGGTGGTGTTCTAAGTTTATTTTGTACGTTGGTGATTTGTATGGCTGCCAATTAGAGGCAGCTGGTAATCATTGTCTCTAAATCGGGATCATATTTAAGTAGCAGTTTTTTCCCACCTGTGTTTGTGTTTGTGGGATATTGTTTTGTGTTGGTGCATGTGCACCAATTAGTCACGTTTCTTTCTTTAGTGTTTTGTTTTGCTTAAGTTTCACTTAGAAATAAAGATGTGGAACTCAACCTCCGCTGCGCCTTGGTCCTTCTCTGCACATGGTCGTGACAGCTACAGAAAATCTATCTGTTCTCCACTACTATGCTACAGAAAATCTATCTGTTTTCCACTACTATGCTACAGTAAATCTATCTGTTTTCCACTACTATGCTACAGTAAATCTAACTGTTTTCCACTACTATGCTACAGTAAATCTGTTTTCCACTACTATGCCACAGTAAATCTGTTTTCCACTACTATGCTACAGTAAATCTGTTTTCCACTACTATGCTACAGTAAATCTGTCTGTTTTCCACTACTATGCTACAGTAAATCTGTCTGTTTTCCACTACTATGCTACAGTAAATATATCTGTTTTCCACTACTATGCTACAGTAAATATATCTGTTTTCCACTACTATGCTACAGTAAATCTGTCTGTTTTCCACTACTATGCTACAGTAAATCTGTCTGTTTTCCACTACTATGCTACAGTAAATCTGTTTTCCACTACTATGCCACAGTAAATCTATCTGTCAACTACTATGCTACAGTAAATCTATCTGTTTTCCACTACTATGCCACAGTAAATCTGTTTTCCACTACTATGCCACAGTAAATCTATCTGTCAACTACTATGCTACAGTAAATCAATCTGTTTTCCACCACTATGCTACAGTAAATCTGTTTTCCACTACTATGCTACAGTAAATCAATCTGTTTTCCACTACTATGCCACAGTAAATCTATCTGTTTTCCACTACTATGCCACAGTAAATCTATCTGTCCACTACTATGCTACAGTAAATCTGTCAGTTTTCCACTACTATGTTACAGTAAATCAATCTGTTTTCCACTACTATGCTACAGTAAATCAATCTGTTTTCCACTGCTATGCTACAGTAAATCAATCTGTTTTCCACTACTATGCTACTGTAAATCTGTTTTCCACTACTATGCTACAGTAAATCAATCTGTTTTCCACTGCTATGCTACAGTAAATCAATCTGTTTTCCACTACTATGCTACAGTAAATCTGTTTTCCACTACTATGCTACAGTACATCTGTTTTCCACTACTATGCCTCAGTAAATCAATCTGTTTTCCACTACTATGCTACAGTAAATCTGTTTTCCACTACTATGCTACAGTACATCTGTTTTCCACTACTATGCCTCAGTAAATCCATCTGTTTTCCACTACTATGCTACAGTAAATCTATCTGTTTTCCACTACTATGCTACAGTAAATCTGTCTGTTTTCCACTACTATGCCACAGTAAATATATCTGTTTTCCACTACTATGCTACTGTAAATCTATCTGTTTTCCACTACTATGCTACTGTAAATCTATCTGTTTTCCACTACTATGCCACAGTAAATCCATCTGTTTTCCACTACTATGCCACAGTAAATCTATCTGTTTTCCACTACTATGCTACTGTAAATCTATCTGTTTTCCACTACTATGCTACAGTAAATATATCTGTTTTCCACTACTATGCCACAGTAAATCCATCTGTTTTCCACTACTATGCCACAGTAAATCTATCTGTTTTCCACTACTATGCTACTGTAAATCTATCTGTTTTCCACTACTATGCTACAGTAAATCTATCTGTTTTCCACTACTATGCTACAGTAAATCTGTTTTCCACTACTATGCTACAGTACATCTGTTTTCCACTACTATGCTACAGTACATCTGTTTTCCACTACTATGCTACAGTACATCTGTTTTCCACTACTATGCCTCAGTAAATCTATCTGTTTTCCACTACTATGCTACAGTAAATCTATCTGTTTTCCACTACTATGCTACAGTAAATCTATCTGTTTTCCACTACTATGCCACAGTAAATCTATCTGTTTTCCACTACTATGCTACTGTAAATCTATCTGTTTTCCACTACTATGCCACAGTAAATCCATCTGTTTTCCACTACTATGCTACAGTAAATATATCTGTTTTCCACTACTATGCTACTGTAAATCTATCTGTTTTCCACTACTATGCCACAGTAAATCCATCTGTTTTCCACTACTATGCCACAGTAAATCTATCTGTTTTCCACTACTATGCCACAGTAAATCTATCTGTTTTCCACTACTATGCTACAGTAAATCTATCTGTTTTCCACTACTATGCCACAGTAAATCTATCTGTTTTCCACTACTATGCTACAGTAAATCTATCTGTTTTCCACTACTATGCTACAGTAAATCTATCTGTTTTCCACTACTATGCTACAGTAAATCTGTTTTCCACTACTATGCTACAGTAAATCAATCTGTTTTCCACTACTATGCTACAGTAAATCAATCTGTTTTCCACTACTATGCTACAGTAAATCAATCTGTTTTCCACTGCTATGCTACAGTAAATCAATCTGTTTTCCACTACTATGCTACTGTAAATCTGTTTTCCACTACTATGCTACAGTAAATCAATCTGTTTTCCACTGCTATGCTACAGTAAATCAATCTGTTTTCCACTACTATGCTACAGTAAATCTGTTTTCCACTACTATGCTACAGTACATCTGTTTTCCACTACTATGCCTCAGTAAATCAATCTGTTTTCCACTACTATGCTACAGTAAATCTGTTTTCCACTACTATGCTACAGTACATCTGTTTTCCACTACTATGCCTCAGTAAATCCATCTGTTTTCCACTACTATGCTACAGTAAATCTATCTGTTTTCCACTACTATGCTACAGTAAATCTGTCTGTTTTCCACTACTATGCCACAGTAAATATATCTGTTTTCCACTACTATGCTACTGTAAATCTATCTGTTTTCCACTACTATGCTACTGTAAATCTATCTGTTTTCCACTACTATGCCACAGTAAATCCATCTGTTTTCCACTACTATGCCACAGTAAATCTATCTGTTTTCCACTACTATGCTACTGTAAATCTATCTGTTTTCCACTACTATGCTACAGTAAATATATCTGTTTTCCACTACTATGCCACAGTAAATCCATCTGTTTTCCACTACTATGCCACAGTAAATCTATCTGTTTTCTACTACTATGCTACTGTAAATCTATCTGTTTTCCACTACTATGCCACAGTAAATCTATCTGTTTTCCACTACTATGCTACAGTAAATCTATCTGTTTTCCACTACTATGCTACAGTACATCTGTTTTCCACTACTATGCTACAGTACATCTGTTTTCCACTACTATGCTACAGTACATCTGTTTTCCACTACTATGCCTCAGTAAATCTATCTGTTTTCCACTACTATGCTACAGTAAATCTATCTGTTTTCCACTACTATGCTACAGTAAATCTATCTGTTTTCCACTACTATGCCACAGTAAATCTATCTGTTTTCCACTACTATGCTACTGTAAATCTATCTGTTTTCCACTACTATGCCACAGTAAATCCATCTGTTTTCCACTACTATGCTACAGTAAATATATCTGTTTTCCACTACTATGCTACTGTAAATCTATCTGTTTTCCACTACTATGCCACAGTAAATCCATCTGTTTTCCACTACTATGCCACAGTAAATCTATCTGTTTTCCACTACTATGCCACAGTAAATCTATCTGTTTTCCACTACTATGCTACAGTAAATCTATCTGTTTTCCACTACTATGCCACAGTAAATCTATCTGTTTTCCACTACTATGCTACAGTAAATCTATCTGTTTTCCACTACTATGCTACAGTAAATCTATCTGTTTTCCACTACTATGCTACAGTAAATCTGTTTTCCACTACTATGCTACAGTAATTTTACGAGAAGGTGCTGACCATGAGACAGGAGAAAGATTCAGTCTTTGTTCAAAACTGATCTCTAGTACACATAGGAAAGGTGTATTTGCTTTAGATCACGTTAAGCCGGAACTGCAACTTAGGAAACCAGTCCTTTGGGTGTTTCACAAGCTGAATTATGGGATGCTAGAAACAGGATTTGGCTCTACCTATTTCCTAACAAATAGACAAAGGATAGAAAAAATAATACGTTCTACCTGTCTCTCAAGGTATCTCTTGCTATCTCTCTGCCCCTGGCTCTCTCATTTCTCCCCTCCCTCTCTCTTTCATTCTGACTGTGTGATGGACAGGCACAGTGCTGGCAGGTTTCAAAGGCCAGATGGCATGGTGAGTTCTCACCCCAGTGTTCACACTTAAAACCCTTCTATGCCCAACGGGACCCAAAATGCGGACACAAAAATATACTTCTCCCTTGTTTTCAAAGAGGTTCTAAAACTATCAGAACTCATATCAAAGGTGTCTACTGTCAATTTATACCCATGTTCCAATGCTGACAGAGGTACTGCTGATGTTATAACCTTTATCTGTTTCTGCTGTTTCTCTTGATAGACTTGGTTTATCAAAATCATGTGAAGTCTTGTTTGTCTGTGATAAGAGATGTTTGTTCCATGTTCCTGTGCTTTTGTGTTTGGCTAACTTCTTCAGAAAGGTCCTGTAATTACATATCTGGGTTGCGTGTATGTAGGATAGAAAACAGCATGTGTCGACAGCATTGACTGTGGTTGTCCCCCAATGTGTTGTATAATTCGTGTCAGGACATATAAACCGATGAATTAAGTTTTGCATTTTTTAGGGGTGGATCAGCTTTAATATTGTGTCTTCCATTAATATAATTGTCTGCATCATTTCCAAATCCACCATATATATTTTTGTAAATATATACAGTACCAGTCAACAGTTTGGACATACCTATGCATTCCTTGCCTTTGGTGGTAGCTGCCCCTCCCTTTCAACTTCTTACTCTCACTCAAGGTCAGGTTCAAGGACTATCTTTCAATTGTTTCATTGTATCGAGAGAGAAAAAATAATCGATTTTAAATCTTAATTTCACTCTGACTTCCGAGTCTTCTTTATTGTGAATTATGAATTGGCTTTTCAGTCACTCTTTGCACAGAGTGGTATCCTAATTATCGTAGGGCTTGCTTTAATTTGCCAGTTCTTTGACATATCACCCCCTGCTCTCCCATCTTTTCTAGAACAGAATTAGTTACCTGACAACATTTTGTGTCCACGTGGGCCTACATGTACACTACCAGTCAAAAGTTTTCGAACACATACTCATTCAAGGGTTTTTCTTTATTTTTACTATTTTCTACATTGTAGAATAATAGTGAAGACATCAAAACTACGAAATAGCACATAAGGAATCATGTAGTAACCAAAAAAGTGTTAACTAAATCAAAATATATTTAATATTTGAGATTCTTCAAAGTAGCCACCCTTTGCCTTGATGACAGCTTTGCACTCTTGGCATTCTCTCAACAAGCTTCACAACAGTCTTGAAGGAGTTCCCACATATGCTGAGCACATGTTGGCTGCTTTTCCTTCACTCTGCGATCCATCTCAATTGGGTTGAGGTTGGGGGATTGTGGAGGCCAGCTGTCATCTAATGCAGCACTCCGTCACTATCCTTCTTGGTCAGATAGCCCTTACACAGCATGGAGGTGTGTTTTGGGTCATTGTCCTGTTGAAAAACAAATGATAATCCCACTAAGCACAAACCAGATGGGATGGCGTATCTCCGCAGAATGCTGTGGTAGCCAAGCTTGTTAAGTGTGCCTTAAATTCTAAATAAATCACTAACAATGTCATCAGCAAAGCACCCCCACAGCATAACACTTCTTCCTCCATGCTTCAAGGTGGGAACTACACATGCAGAGATCATCCACTCACCTACTATGCATCTCACAAAGACATGGTGGTTGGAACCAAAAATCTCAAATTTGGTTTCATCAGACCAAAGGACCAATGTACATTGCTCGTGTTTCTTGGCACAAGCAAGTCTCTTCTTCTTATTTGTGTCCTTTAGTAGTGGTTTCTTTGCAGCAATTCGACCATGAAAGCCTGATTCATGCAGTGTCCTCTGAAAAGTTGATGTTGAGATGTGTCTCTTGAACTCCGTTAAGCATTTATTTGGGCTGCAATTTCTGATGCTGGTAACTCTATGAACATATCCTCTGCGGCAGAGAGCCAGTTTCATCGTAGTGGTTTTTGCGAGTGCACTTGAAGAAACTTGAAACTTGACATTTTCTTTATGTCTTAAAGTAATGACGGACTGTTTCTCTTTCTTATTTGAGCTGTTCTTGCCATAATCTGGACTTGGTCTTTTACCAAATAGGGTTATCTTCTGTATAACCCCCCTACCTTGTCACAGCACAACCGATTGGCTCAAACGCATTAAGAAGGAAAGAAATTCCACAAAATGTACTTTTGTCAAGGCACACCTGTTAATTGAAATGCATTCCAGGTGACTGTCATCAAGGCAAAGGGTGGCTACTTTGAAGAATCTCAAATATAAAATGTATTTTGATGTGTTTAACACTTTTTTGGTTACTACATGATTCCATATGTGTTATTTCATAGTTATTTCAAAGTTTTGATGTCTTCACTATTATTCTACATTGAAAAACATTTGAATGAGTAGGTGTGTTCAAACTTTTGACTGGTACTGCATATAAAAAATATTTCATATATTTGATCTATTTCCAGAATTAAGGAATAATATGCATAATAATGTTGGCAGTTCAAATGAAGTATTTGTACCTATAACCAGGATTACCATTACAAAGCATCGCAGACCTTTTGATTATTTTATGCCACCAGGACCACAATCATTTCCCCCTTTTCTGATTGTCCGAGTAGGACCCCCTCCCCATGGGTTACTGCAGCTAGTGTTGCCAACACTGCCACTACCTGGGTGGGGGCACCCCACCGGAATTCCCATTGGCTAGGTACAAGGTCGTCAATGTTCTCATTAGCAGCTTTGATAAATTCCTTGTATATTATGCTCATCCATCCGGGGGCATTTGGCTTTGTTGGACCAACCCTGCCAGGCAGGCTCAGACTCTTGAGGGGGCGGTACTGCTTTAGTGGGTCTCTGACCACATTTATCTTTCTGTCTTGGCTGCGTATAGGTTACTTGCAGTAGGCCTATAAAACAGATAAGGACTTCTCTTTAGTGTATGGGTCACTCAGGTGGGTGACTGGGGCATAGGGTTGGTGAGAGGACAATAAATAAATGAACTACATTTAGAATTATTTAAAAAATGTATATCCCATATATGCACAAAACTGAAAGCTCTCTCTGTCACCTCTCCTGCTCACAGACACACATGGGCTCTGGCATTTTCACTCACTTAACTCCACACTTCTCCAAACACAAAAACACACACCACCTACACATACCCACATACTGTGCCTTCTATGTGCTCTGTTTACTGTTTTTTATTTATTTATCCCTACCATGTTGATTCCTACCAATTTCGGGCTTTTGAGTACTTTTGTGTTCCACTTCCTTATATTTGAAGAAGTATTATTTCAATAACGATCCTTTCTTGCTGTCTTTGATCTATTTATACATACTATAAATAGAACGATTGAAACATTTCCTATATTGAATGGTATAGTGTATTTGTAGTTTATTTCTTTATCGATTGTTTTATTATACTATTTTCCTGTTTTGTTTTTTACACGCCCTACCATGGATAGTATTGGGTGATACAAGTTTCAACTCTATGGGAACTTTGTATTATTTAGAAAAGCCATGGAGTAGTATTGGTGTCTCGGGAACAGTTGGTTAAGTATATACAGTTTATCGACTACGAGAACTACATGCTTCCTTTTTAGTCTATTCACCTTGTAGAGTTGGTACAGACCGTCGTCCGTTTCAGTACTATTGAGTGTACCTTTTTATCTTCTTTCTTTCTCCATTGTCACAGCTTTTCCATCACTCATCTCGAGGATTGCCTCCAACTCCTGACTAATTGACTAGTTCATGAATGGCACAAAATGGATCATTTATCAACTTTAGCAGGTGGGTTTCTACACTTAACATTCCCCAGTGGTGAAAAGTATAAGTCGTCTGTGTCCGTCAAGGAGTTTTCTTTTGGGGATATGTTCTCAATGTTTACTCTACGACATGTTTGGCTGTTGATTGTAATGGTCATTTTGGTCGATACATTTCTCTACTTTTATCATTTGTTTTGTGATGTGATCCAGATTGAAGGTTATTGCCCACAACTATGTGGAGTGAAGTGCTAGTATTTAGTCAAATTTACAGATATTGAATATTGTGTTTTTATCTTGAGGAATTCTGCACCGCTGTCTTCAGTCCACCATTGGCTGTACCCCCGCACATTCTGATGAATTATCAAATCAAATCAAATTGTATTTGTCACATGCACCATATACAACAGGTGTAGTAGACCTTACAGTGAAATGCTTACTTACAAGACCTTCACCAACAATGCAGTTTTAGAAAAATACACCAAAAAATAAATAAATAAAAGTAACAAATAATTAAAGAGCAGCGGTAACTCACATCGGATGATTGCTTGAACATGGAAAACAAACTGATGCAACTGAACTTATGCCCTGTAGGGGTTATCTACATAAAACCACAATGTCATAATAGCAACTTAAACACGTCATCATATACTAGGCTCTTTTACACAGGCTTACTGTGTAACTGACTTAGATCAATGATGTTTCATTGTGTCTGTACACCCTCACTGGCATCAGTGTCTCGGAGCTTCGTAAATGGGACATTTCTAAATGGGGCCTTTAGCGCTCCAGACTGTGACTGTCACCAGATTACAGGCCTTGGCCCTGATAAATGGAAGCGCCCCAGGCTCCTAGGCCCTGCGCGCTCACCAACAGACGAAAATGGGACCCGGCTTCCTAATTCATTCTAATTTTCAAAGGATCTGATTACAGAAGTGGGAATGCGAGCAGCCCCTTAAAACAACTAATGAGCTTAATTGACCACACTTGACAATCTTATTTAAGCCTGTCTCCTAGCCCATGAATTAAACCATTAAAAAACCTGCTTGAATTTAACTGGTGGCACTTTAATCTTAGCAAATCACTTTAATCCTGCATGCCGGAACGCAAGTTTAGAGGAAGCGTCCTGCTTGTGTGTGTTTGTTATGTGTGTGTATGCAGTGCGTGTGTGTATGCAGGCGTGGGCTGAGGACAGGCCAAGCAAAGCAAGGGTAGGTTATCAGAAGTCTTGTCCCATCCTTATTCTCCAGTTGGTTCCCTCCAGGGACACCGTGTTTATTGGCTGTTTGTGAAGCCTTCTCTTCTCCCACTGCCCCCAGCAACCATTGTTTCAACAAATCCTGTTACTTGATCGTTCAATTTTCTCTTTCCTCTGGCTCCAGTGCTGCAGCCGCCTCGGCTCCAGAGCATGGAGAATGGGATGAGAGGGGAACAGCTCCGCTGATAAGAATGAAGGGCAAATATTGAAACCTCACTGTTTGTTTTCCTGTCGTCGCCTTCTCCTTATAAATAACACATTCCACATTCCCAACACATTCCGATTCTTCTTCGCCTCATCAAACGTCAGCTGCTGCTAATTCTCTTTTCCTTCATTTGCATTCTTCTGCTCCTCTGTAACCAGGAGGTTGGTGTTGCATCTCAACAGGGCCGACAGGGTCAGTTTACTTCTTAGTCGTCTCCTCTTGTGACCAATCCATTCCTCCCCTGCTCAACATTCAACCAGGACTGGTAGTTCGTGGTCACTTTCGAAGACCCCTACTGCCACCGGTGGTGGTTGTGGTGGTGACACTGACAGACAGGACAGAGGGACTGGAGAGTTGTGATGCAGGCGGGCGTGATGCTGGGAGTGAGAGAGAGACAGGTTCAAGCAGATGGCATCTCCGTAACAATGCCCGCTGAGCCCTGAGACTCTGACCCTCCGACTGAAGAACACACATGCTGTCTGCTCCCTGCTTCACTGACACTACCACTGATGCTGGGTGACAGCTCAGACTGGGGGGCTGAATGTCCAGGAGGGAGGCAGAGGGAGAGTGACGGGTGGCTGTAGGACAAAGTAACTTCTTTTCTTGCATTAGTTTGTTGTTTGGAAAATAGCTCTTCAATTTGATTGTAGCATGTGGTTGGTACAGTAAGCACACTAGCCATGTCTTCTTGTAGATATGTATCGTTAGTGAAATCAGCAGAATATTTAGGGGTTGTTTTTTTTATTTTATGTTGTTATTGCCTGACCCCTCCCTACATCTATCAACACTAGAACTGTGCACACCTTGAGTACATTTATATAAGCTCTTAAATCCCCAAAACATGAGCAAATAAAAATGCCATTCAATTAAAGAAGGTCTAATTAATGTTCCTCGGGAGTCCTTTGCATTTTTTGTCTTTCTGAAACCGAATCATTAGGACACTCAGGAGAATCTGAGGCTAATTAGCCTGATTAGCATGTAGCGGTAGACGGGAGGTAGACACACAGTCCATTGCCAGCCCTGTGAGAGACGCTTTTAATGAGCACTCGGATGTGTGTTTATCAAACTCACAGCTCCGCTGTAACCCTTCACACACTCAAACACACGCACCACTGAGCTGAGCGCACTTAACCCACTTTTCATTAGACTTTCATTCTCTGCAATCGACCGCATTTTAAAGCTTGAGTCTCTATTTGCTAATGATATGAAAAGTTAACTGGATGGAGCACAGCGAGGTGAATGTTTAACAATTGATGAGGCAATATTGAGTAATAAATGACAGTGATTTAGTATTGATAATCTGGGTGTAGAGTAGAGATGGTGGTATAATATTGTCAGTTGGTTCCAGTGACTGACTTCACTGCGGTCACCTTGTCTAGTCACAGTGGTACTGTAGCACCAGTGAGCTGTGGTACTATGATGTGGTGACAGGACATGTGGCAGGTAGGGTAAGAAACAATGACACCCCCGCCACCCTCTCCTCCTCATTAGGTTAGGGTACTGATGGCCCCCTAGTGGCCCAACTAGGTGTAGATGGATGAGGTGTCATGTCAGGAGCAGTCTCAGAGAGGACAGCCCAGTATGAGAGGCCTCCCATCCAGGACCCAGGACCATTAGTGACCACCAGTCCCTCCCGAGGGCCAAAGGGCTGGAGACAGACAGCAACAGACAGGGGGCTCTCACCATCAGACCTGGCTCCTAGGGTCTTACCTGAGCCCTTAACAATGGGAACACACTACCCAGCTGCAAATCAGTCACTGTAGGACATGAAAGAACAGGCCAGTCAATGCATCCCTGTTCCTGAACAAAATACATAATTTAACAAAGGACCGCAATAACGAACAGGTACTTCATCATTTTCAAGTGCAGAATGATAGAATAGTCAAGTAATGATTTCTTCTCCAGGTGGACTGGGAGAAGGATTGATCATGTTACTGGACAGTCGATGCTGCTCCAGTAGCCCTCTCTGAGGTATTATACATTTAGTCTAACAGTCTCCTTGAGAATATTCATTTCAGATGAATACAAAGGCTATGTTGATATATCAATGAGCAACCTCCCCAATTCTTGGCACTGCTGTTGGTAACACAGGACATTTGGCCAGCCAGGAAGTGGACGTCAGGCGTTTGAGCGATCCATCTGGTGTATTGTTGTCACTGCTGTCATGGCGATGATTATCCTTCAGCAGTCATCCAGGTTTTGGCATCTCCTGTGGTACAGCGGCGAGGCAGAGGGTAAGTGCTCAGAGAGAGGAGAGAGGAAAGAGGAGCATTTTGGGAAATGCAGGTGGCAATTCTACTAAAAGAGTAATCAGAACATCTTTGCTGTTGTAATCATTTCTGTTGTTTACAGAATAATGAATTGCTGGGCCCCAATAATGTCATATAGTGATGATGATTTTAAAATAGAGCTATATATTCCCTACTCAGCTACAGTGCCATAGACTTCAACTTTTTTCAGTTAACCTAAAAAGAAAATACAACTTTAAACTTTGTTCTGGAAAGTACAAATATGAACAAAGTATTCTACAGTGTTAACAACAACTTTTTCCTTGACAGTAAATTAATCTCTCCATCTCAGTCTGTTCTGTAATTTCATTAATCTAACAAGGTAATTTAAAATAAGAGAGATGTTTCTGAATCTTTCGATGAGTCTGTTATTTTCATTGTCAAGCCCTTTCCTCTCTTTTTTTGTCTTAATCAATTTATTTGATTTATTTTTGACATTTATATAGTGCTTTGATATACATGCATATACAATCAATGGTCCTATTTTCTGCAGAAGTTTTTTTTGAGTGGTGCATTCTATTTATAATTAGCAACAAACTAAAAAAGTGAGACAAAAAAACAAACCCAATTTTTAAATGATGATGTTCGGTCTCCCTTCGAACCGCTTGCTTTAAAAAGCTATTTATTGGCTAATTGCCTTCAGTTTCAAATGCTTGTTCCTTAAGGTGGTACTTAACCTATGTGACACCGTGAATTTCTGGGAAACTCACTCCTTAAAAAAACACAAGTAAATACTTAACATCCCAGTACCCAGGAAATGGACCACATGCCTTTTGACTGGATGTCTCCTCTTCTAACTTAGAGAAGAGGTGCTGTGGGGTTTTCAGAGGTCATCCAGCAATAGAGCTAGTTGGTGCAGTACAACTCTCTGATTTATAGTGTTTGTTAGTGTGTTAGTACGGAGCTGCCCCACATGAAAAAATACTGTAGTATACTATGGTATAAATACTAGTATTCACTGTAGAGTTTTTGGGGACTTCACTGTAGTATTCAGAAGTATTTACAGTTAGCTATAGTATGAATACTGTAGTAAAAGAACTGTCGTGTATAATATAGTAAATAATGTAGTGGTTTTGCAGATTGTAGTATACTGTAGTATTGACTGTAGTATTTACTATAGTGTTATTGTTGTATTATCTTTGACAGATAATGGAGACTTTCCCCTTGAGGAAACCTACTGGAGAAATACTAAAAGAAGACATTTTCCATAGCCTGTAGGTAGGTAGGACTGGGGTCTAGGACTTGGCATGTAGGTTTCTCACTTATGGGTGGCACAAATTGGGATATGGGGGAGGGGAATGTGCAGGGTATATTCAAATGAAATATTCTAGTATTTACTGTAGTTAAAAAATTTGAATGTTTTTGTGGACTGTAGTGTTTTTGCAGACATTACTGTACTATTTACTACAGTGTTTAATAGCAGATAATACTGTAGTATTTATTATAGTATTTTACAGTATACAACAACATATACTCTAACAAAAGAGATGGAAATCGATTTCAGAAGGAATAAAAAACTGCACTACCTCCTACGAAGACCAGTCGATAGCGTGACCACATATAAATACCTGGGAAGTGAAATAGACAATACACTGAAATGCAATGACTGTGCCCTTGCAAAGATAAAGAAATTGCAACAGAGACGGCATGTTCTATAAATCTGTCCTGCAGAGTGTGCCGCCCTTTATCTGATATGCATGTTTGGAAACGTGAGCACAAGACCAAGTCAAGCTTCAGCGCTTGATCAAGACGGCGGGAAGGATAATTGATATCGATCAAGAATCAGCCATCAACCGTACACAACACTCATCCTCCTAAAACTTGAAAGCATTTTGCAGGACAGTACCCCTTCTCTCAAAACTCAGTCACAGCAGTGGAAAGAGACTTCTTCAAAAGAAAATCATAACAGATAGATATGGGGACTCCAACAGCCATTAGGCTGTATAATGGATAGTCTGTTGGTCCCTCAAGTATACAGCGTTTTGCACTTTCACTTTAAATGTGTAGCTATAGCATGTTTTATGTATCGTCTATTTAAACACATGACCATATTAATTTCACCCTGGTGAGATAATAAAGTTGATCTGAAAGTCGAACTGAACAATGTATATTGTTTCATGTGGGTGTCTCTAGAGCGTCAGATAAAACAATATACTGCTATATACAGTTGAAGTCGGAAGTTTACATACACCTTAGCCAAAAACATTTCAACTCAGTTTTTCACAATTCCTGACATTTAATCCTAGTAAAAAGTATCTGTCTTAGGTCAGTTAGGATCACCACTTTTTTTTAAGAATGTGAAATGTCAGAATAATAGTAGAGAGAAATATTTATTTCAGCTTTTATTTATTTCATCACTCCTGACAGAGCTGGTGTAACTGAGTCAGGTCTGTAGTCTTCCTTGCCTTCACACGCTTTTTCAGTTCTGCCCACACATTTTCTATAGGATAGAGGTCAGGGCTTTGTGATGGCCACTCCAATACCTTGACTTTGTTGTCCTTAAGCCATTTTTCCACAACTTTGGAAATATGCTTGGGGTCAGTGTCCATTTGGAAGAACCAATTGCAACCAAGTTTCAACTTCCTGACTTATGTCTTGAGATGTTGCTTCAATATATCCACATAATTGTCCATCCTCATCATGCAATCTATTTAGTGAAGTGCACCAGTCCCTCCTGTAGCAAAGCACCCCCACAACATGATGCTGCCACCCCCGTACTACACGGTTGGGATGGTGTTCTTCGGCTTGCAAGCCTCCCCCTTTTTCCTCCAAACATAATGATGGTCATTATGGCCAAACAGTTCTATTTTTGTTTCATCAAACCAGAAGACATTTCTCCAAAAAGTACAATCTTTGTCCCCATGTACAGTTGCAAACCGTAGTCCGGCTTTTTATGGCGGTTTTGGAGCAGTGGCTTCTTCCTTGCTGAGCGGCCTTTCAGGTTATGTCGATATAGGACTTGTTTTAATGTGGATATACTGTAGATCCCTTTGTACCTGTTTGCTCCAGCATCTTCACAAGGTCCTTTGCTGTTGTTCTAGGATTGATTTGCACTTTTCGGACCAAAGTATGTTGATCTCTAGGAGACAGAACACGTCTCTTTCCTGAGCGGTATGACGGCTGCGTGGTCCCATGGTGTTTATACTTTCATACAATTGTTTGTACAGATGAACGTGGTACCTTCAGGTGTTTGGAAATTGCTCCCAAGGATGAACCAGACTTGTGGA
This sequence comes from Oncorhynchus kisutch, assembly GCF_002021735.2. Taxonomy (NCBI): domain Eukaryota; kingdom Metazoa; phylum Chordata; class Actinopteri; order Salmoniformes; family Salmonidae; genus Oncorhynchus; species Oncorhynchus kisutch. The sequence continues at coordinate 63,784,437 of NC_034190.2, read as the reverse complement.
GGTCTACAGTTTTTTCTGAGGTCTTGACTGATTTCTTTTGATTTTCCCATGATTTCAAGCAAAGAGGCACTGTGTTTGAAGGTAGGCCTTGAAATACATCCACGGATACACCTTCAATTGACTCAAATGATGTCAATTAGCCTATCAGAATCTTCTAAAGCCATGACATCATTTTCTGAAATTGTCCAAGCTGTTTAAAAGCATAGTCAACTTAGTGTATGTAAACTTCTGACCCACTGGAATTGTGATACAGTGAATTATAAGTGAAATAATCTGTCAGTAAACAATTGTTGGAAAAATGACTTGTGTCATGCACAAAGTAGATGCCCTAACCGACTTGCCAAAACTATGGTTTGTTAACAAGAAATTTGTGGAGTGATTGAAAAAAAGGTTTTAATGACTCCAACCTAAGTGTGTGTAAACTTCCGACTTCAACTGTAGAACCAAAAAGGGTTCTATCCCTTGCTTCATATATGGCAGCCCTAAACGTTATACTGAATATAAAAGTATTTTGTGGGGTTCTTGTTCACTGATCCAAATAAATAACCCTAAGACTTGGCTCCATAAAAAACCCTGTATGGTGTCATTTATAAATGACAGCTAATACTAATACAATTGTAACATTACTAATATTTCATAGTTTAAAGATTTCATGTCATTACAGTCACACTCAAATATAAATAGATCAGGTTACGCAAACATACAGTGGTTTGGAAATATGCTCTCATTTTTCTAAACATTCTCGAGAGGATTTAACCTTTTTCTGAACAATGTTCTTGCATTTTGACCAGTGAGGAAGTGTCCTGCCCTCTGGCTTTGTTTCTAACCACACAGTGTGTTACCATGCCCAATGGGTCAATAAATAGAGATACATACTGTATGTCCTTAGCCCTGGGATATGGGTGAGACCCAAAGGGCAGGTCCTCTGTGGCTCTGCTGTGACCAGGAAACTGATCATGCTATTATTCCAGATGCAGCATGACTATTCTTGGTGCAGAGCTCCAGCTGAAGTCGCCCATCTGTGTCTCTGTGGGAGGATCCTCCATGCTGATCCCAGAACGGCCCTGGCTCCTTTCTCCTCCTCTCCCCTCCCCTCCCCACTAAGGTATGAATGGCCCCCCTCTCAATGTGTTCCCTGGGTTGCCTGGCACCACTCAACCAATGGTTGGCTAGATCCTAGGTTGGCTGCTGCAACGGTACAGCTGGCACTGTGGCAAGCCCTCTACTTACCAGCCAGCTGTGTGTGTGTGTGTATGTGTGTGTGTGTGCATTAGCTTTTAGTTTGTATGTGTGTGTGTGTAAGAGAGAGATTGAGGTATAAAAGAGAGAATATTCACAATTGTGAACAGTTTGAATGTTTACAGACACTATACAGAAGCAGCCATCTTTGAGACAGAATCTGTGTCTTTTTGTTTGCATGGTTTCTCTGGGTTTGTTGATATGTTTGTGTGCAGGTATCTCTGGCTCAGTGCATACACTAAGTGTCCTTGTGTACTTGCATCTGTGGAGCAGCTTGGCATTTATTGTAATGAATCTTGCCCTGGAGGCAGCTCTGCAGAGTGGTCACTTGCAGTCATAAAATCTGATTTTTAACCTAACCCTAACCTTAACCCTAACTTTACACCGCTAACCCCAATGCCTAACACCAACCTTAAATTAAGAACAAAAAGCTCATTTTTGTTTTCAGGAATTTTTATGATATAGCCCATTTTGATTTCGCAGTCCTTCTAGCAGAAATTGCTCAGTTCTGCCTTCAGGGCAAGAATCATGACAATAAACATCAACCTGCATCTGTGGGGCTCCTCGAGTTGGAGCCCTGCTGAAAGGGAGGAAAGCAGATTAGGGCTCAGACAGCCAAGAGACAGAGTCCTATGCCTCTGGCCTTTAGGGGGCTTCTCAGTTCAGAGCCTCATCGCTTCATCTCCCTCACTGGAGGAACACCTGCTGATCACTCTCCCTGACCAGCAGACCAGCAGCCTGGCCCCTTTTCCTGATGCTCTGAATGAATGATACTGTTTAGATTAGAACTACACAACACAACTTCTAGTTCAAATCTCAGATTTTACTGTACAAATGGAATTTTTTTTCATGAATGATGTCTCTACTGGAGCTTACATTGAATTGTAATTTGACATAGTGTTTTACATATTTAATGCACATGTTACAATATAAATCTCCCTCAGAAGCTGTCAGATGGACGTGGAAGAGAGTCTGTTCAATGAGGACCAGACCAGATCCACAGTCATTACAGTTGTTCTTATCCCTTTGGTACTACTTTCAAAAGTATGTTGTGAATTTTCAAAACTCTTAGTACAATACTCTAAATTGGTAACACTTGTAACGCAGTGAGTCCTATATTCAAAACCTTTCATTGTGCATTCATGTTGTTTGCAGACATCTTTCACCACACAACCATTGATCACACAACCATTGATCACACAACCATTGATCACACAACCATTGATCCAAAATGTGTTTACTCATGTGTTTACTTTGAGTACATTGGTTTAACCACCAAAACACAACATAATTATATGTTTTTAACTCAGTCATTTAATCCAAAAGCAATGAATACATACGGTACCGTACCAGTCAAATGTTTGGACCTGCTCATTTAAGTGTTTTCCTTTGGTCTCAGGGTTCAGTCCCAGGGTCTGGGATGATGGTGTTGATTTGGTTACTACATGATTCCATATGTGCTATTTCACAGTTTTGATGTCTTCACTATTATTCTACAATGTAGAAAATAGTTTTTTTTTTTAATAAAAAATACAACTTTTGACTGGTGCTGTACATTTTCATTATTTAGTTGTAGTAGATTAAAAAAAGTTTACATGATCATCAATTAAGAACCGTCGGATTTAAGTAATAGTAAAATGTATTTTAACAAAAGAGAAGAGAATCATCTCAAAAGTAATGTGAGCATTGCGCTGTGAAAGGCAACTACTTTATATAAACATGTATTGCAAGATGAAACACTGATTACATTTGGTGAAAAAGTGACTGTATGATTTCATGTGTTGTACTTTGTCAATTGAAAATGTGCTTAGAGTTTTGAAACAACTGCCTTTTGTACAAAGAGTTCACCATTCTGATGAGAAGTAACTTACACACATTTGATGAATATAAAACATCTTTCATATGTTACCAACAAATTCTGAATCTCCCACGACAAGATGCCACCAACACCCGGCCCATATCTCATCTCCTTCTACTCCACCATACAACAAAGCAGCCACTCTCTCCATGAAAGCTATACTATATGTTCAAATATGATAAGGAATCTGGTTGACAGAGATGTATGAAAAGTGACTCTTTACTGGATCTTCTTTATCATATATTTATTCAAATGTGAATTCACTGTATGTTCAGAGCAATGCTACAGCTGAGCGAGTCAGTATAGCCACAACTTTCAGTGCCATGACATACGCTACTTCCACTCTGCGTAATGCTTGTAGTTGAGTTGCAGTGCTATGTAGCAAAATACAACAATACAATTCAATACAAAAATATAGCCTTTTTATTCCCATTCTGGGGTTTTCCCTTAAAAATATACCAAACTTTTGTGTACACAGACAAAACCTAACAGTTTATTTTCTCCTTCTTTATCTCTTTGTGTAGTGGTGGCTGGTGGGTCTGGGAAGTTTAAGTGGAACTGTGTTCCAGCAGAAGGCAAAACTGGCTGCCTTTGACTTCCTGCTGTTTCGATCGAAGATGGACTTGGATGTGAATTTTTCTCGTTACAGTCCAATTGTGAGACTCCCGTCTACTCTGCTTTCTGCTCTGTATGTGAAGTTCCTTTTGTTAACACCCTACATGGTGAGGAGAGGACACCCAGGGTGCCATCTCATTTTGTCACTTCGTGGCATACTGGCTGCATGACTAATTTGTGAGACATCCCTTTAATCTACTCATACTTATCTCCCTCCCTCCATCCCCCCGTTCTGTTTCTTTCAGAATTGCAATTATGGACAATGTTTTTCCATGTGTATCTAAAATAAAATAAGCAAGAAAAATCCAGGTTCAAAGAGCTATGAATTAATGAATTTGATTCATGACAAAAATAGATGGACACAATCCCTCTTCCCCTCCCCTACTCATATATACACACAGCCATAAGTGTCACGCTTCCCTTCCCAGCCTTCCAGATCCAATTGGATATTTATTATTGAGGTGAGAACCCCCCTCAAGTTAACATTTGGCACATTGTCCCCTATTGCCTTGATTTCTACATGACACTACTCCCAACATTCAAGTGGAAACCTCAATGCACCAGTGTAATTATGGCAAAACAAGTCCCATATGCACAACAATATAGATTGACGGGAAAGCGGACAAGGGGGCTAAGCCCCTGCCTTCACTACCTGCATTTATTCCTCCCTGCTCTCCTCCCGCTCCCTGGCCTCCCTGTGTATACAGTGAGGTGTAATGGCATGCTAATAAATGCAGAGCCCTTGAAGTATTTGAGCAGATGGCCTGAGGATGGGTGACACAGGGCTGATAGGTCAGTCAGGTATCCACTGGAAAGTCTTGTCTCTCTGTCCACTGACTCAAATGCTTCCCTCTGACACTGGACCACAGACTACAGACTCTATTCTGTAGGTCATGGATACTGTATATTCTGCTAGTGATATTGGGCTCGCTCTTTACTTACGTGCTCTTAATTGATGGTGTAAATGGGATGGGATGTGGTGGAGTCGGCAGTGGTTATTGTAGGATGGTGTCGGGGTGGTGGTTGTTGGAGGATTTGTCATCGGCCCTTTTCTATTGAAAAGATTTGTCATGGGCACTCTGATCCTCAGAAAGTTCTACAGCTGTGCCATTGAACATTTCTTGACTGGCTGCATCACCACTTGGTATGGCAACTGCTCGGCATCCGACCGCAAGGCGCTACAGAGTGTTGTGAATACAGCCCAGTACATCACTTGGGCCGAACTCCCTGCCATCCAGGACCTCTATACCATGCGGTGTCAGAGGAAGGCCCTAAAAACTGTCAAAGACTCCAGCCACCGTTACTGCTTGGCAAGCCGTACTGGAGCGCCAAGTCTGTGACCAAAAGGTACCTGAACAGCTTCCACTCCCAAGCCATAAGACTGCTGAACAGTTAATCAAATGGCTACCTGGACAATTTACATTGACGCCCTTTATGATTTATTTATCTAAATTGTTTTGCACTGACTCCCTTGTACTGGCTCCATGCACACTCACTAGACTCCCCCCCCCTCCTTATATCCAGCCTCATTATTGTTTTTATTGTGTTACTATTTACTTTTTTATTTGGCAAATATTTGTCTTACTTTTTAACCCTGCACTGTTGGGAATGGGCTCGTAAGTATGCATTTCACTGTAAAGTCTACACCTGTTGTATTCGGCTCGTGTGACCATTGATTAGGATGGAGTCGTGGCTGTGGTTATTGTAGGATGGAGTCAGGGCTGTGGTTATTGTAGGATGGAGTCGGGGCTGTGGTTATTGTAGGATGGAGTCAGGGCTGTGGTTATTGTAGGATGGAGTCAGGGCTGTGGTTATTGTAGGATGGAGTCGGGGCTGTGGTTATTGTAGGATGGAGTCAGGGCTGTGGTTATTGTAGGATGGAGTCGGGGCTGTGGTTATTGTAGGATGGAGTCAGGGCTGTGGTTATTGTAGGATGGAGTCGGGGCTGTGGTTATTGTAGGATGGAGTCGGGGCTGTGGTTATTGTAGGATGGAGTCGGGGCTGTGGTTATTGTAGGATGGAGTCGGGGCTGTGGTTATTGTAGGATGGAGTCAGGGCTGTGGTTATTGTAGGATGGAGTCGGGGCTGTGGTTATTGTAGGATGGAGTCGGGGCTGTGGTTATTGTAGGATGGAGTCGGGGCTGTGGTTATTGGAGGATGGAGTCAGGGCTGTGGTTATTGTAGGATGGAGTCGGGGATGTGGTTATTGTAGGATGGAGTCGGGGCTGTGGTTATTGTAGGATGGAGTCGGGGCTGTGGTTATTGTAGGATGGAGTCGGGGCTGTGGTTATTGTAGGATGGAGTCGGGGCTGTGGTTATTATAGGATGGAGTCGGGGCTGTGGTTATCGTAGGATGGAGTCGGGGCTGTGGTTATTGTAGGATGGAGTCGGAGCTGTGGTTATCGTAGGATGGAGTCGGGCTGTGGTTATTGTAGGATGGAGTCGGGGCTGTGGTTATTGTAGGATGGAGTCAGGGCTGTGGTTATTGTAGGATGGAGTCGGGGCTGTGGTTATTGTGGGATGGAGTCGTGGTGGTGGTTATTGTAGGATGGAGTCAGGGTGGTGGTTATTGTGGGATGGAGTCGGGGCTGTGGTTATTGTAGGATGGAGTCGGGGCTGTGGTTATTGTAGGATGGAGTCGGGGCTGTGGTTATTGTAGGATGGAGTCGGGGCTGTGGTTATTGTAGGATGGAGTCGGGGCTGTGGTTATTGTGGGATGGAGTCGTGGTGGTTATTGTAGGATGGAGTCAGGGTGGTGGTTATTGTGGGATGGAGTCGGGCTGTGGTTATTGTAGGATGGAGTCGGGGCTGTGGTTATCGTAGGATGGAGTCGTGGTGGTGGTTATTGTAGGATGGAGTCAGGGTGGTGGTTATTGTGGGATGGCGTCGGGGTGGTGGTTATTGTAGGATGGAGTCGGGGCTGTGGTTATCGTAGGATGGAGTCGTGGTGGTGGTTATTGCAGGATGGAGTCAGGGTGGTGGTTATTGTGGGATGGAGTCGGGGCTGTGGTTATTGTAGGATGGAGTCGGGGCTGTGGTTATTGTAGGATGGAGTCGGGGCTGTGGTTATTGTAGGATGGAGTCGGGGCTGTGGTTATTGTAGGATGGAGTCGGGGCTGTGGTTATTGTGGGATGGAGTCGTGGTGGTGGTTATTGTAGGATGGAGTCAGGGTGGTGGTTATTGTGGATGGAGTCGGGCTGTGGTTATTGTAGGATGGAGTCGGGGCTGTGGTTATCGTAGGATGGAGTCGTGGTGGTGGTTATTGTAGGATGGAGTCAGGGTGGTGGTTATTGTGGGATGGCGTCGGGGTGGTGGTTATTGTAGGATGGAGTCGGGGCTGTGGTTATCGTAGGATGGAGTCGTGGTGGTGGTTATTGCAGGATGGAGTCAGGGTGGTGGTTATTGTGGGATGGCGTCGGGGTGGTGGTTATTGGAGGATGGAGTCGGGGCTGTGGTTATTGTAGGATGGAGTCGGGGTGGTGGTTATTGTGGGATGGCGTCGGGGCGGTGGTTATTGGAGGATGGAGTCGGACAGTGGTTATTGGAGGATGGAGTCTGGTGGTGGTTATTGGAGGATGGAGTCTGGTGGTGGTTATTGGAGGATGGAGTCTGGTGGTGGTTATTGGAGGATGGAGTCTGGTGGTGGTTATTGGAGGATGGAGTCTGGTGGTGGTTATTGGAGGATGGAGTCTGGTGGTGGTTATTGGAGGATGGAGTCTGGTGGTGGTTATTGGAGGATGGAGTCTGGTGGTGGTTATTGGAGGATGGAGTCTGGTGGTGGTTATTGGAGGATGGAGTCTGGAGTCTGGTGGTGGTTATTGGAGGATGGTGTCTGGTGGTGGTTATTGGAGGATGGTGTCTGGTGGTGGTTATTGGAGGATGGAGTCTGGTGGTGGTTATTGGAGGATGGAGTCTGGTGGTGGTTATTGGAGGATGGAGTCTGGTGGTGGTTATTGGAGGATGGAGTCTGGTGGTGGTTATTGGAGGATGGAGTCTGGAGTCTGGTGGTGGTTATTGGAGGATGGAGTCTGGTGGTGGTTATTGGAGGATGGAGTCTGGTGGTGGTTATTGGAGGATGGAGTCTGGTGGTGGTTATTGGAGGATGGAGTCTGGTGGTGGTTATTGGAGGATGGAGTCTGGTGGTGGTTATTGGAGGATGGAGTCTGGTGGTGGTTATTGGAGGATGGAGTCTGGTGGTAGTTATTGGAGGATGGAGTCTGGTGGTGGTTATTGGAGGATGGAGTCTGGAGTCTGGTGGTGGTTATTGGAGGATGGAGTCTGGAGTCTGGTGGTGGTTATTGGAGGATGGTGTCTGGTGGTGGTTATTGGAGGATGGTGTCTGGTGGTGGTTATTGGAGGATGGAGTCTGGTGGTGGTTATTGGAGGATGGCGGTTATTATTATAATACATTTTTTATATCAGTGTCTCATTTACAAATGTGCCATGAGGACAAAATATACATCAATAGAGCAAAATGTATAATAATCCAAGACAGCTAAATATATAACATCAGGTTATTACAAGTTATAATAATCAATTCAAACAATATCACACTTCAGTAATCTAATTTAACAACAGAGTTTTAAACTGCCCTATTGGAACCAGAGAATCCAGGTGTAATTTGTTTTGTAAGGTATTCCATAACTCTGTTGCTCCCCAGCAATACGGAGCGAGCCAAGGTTAGGAGGGAGAAAGACAGAGTCTCTCCTCATCTGTTGATGCATACCATCACTGACATAGTCAGTTCTGACAGGCACATACCGGTTTGTCGGGGAAGCAGCTGAGCGCCAGATATTCTGGATAATTGACATGCAGTGCGCTCCGCACCAGTGTCCATACCCCCCAATTCGAATTGCCTTTGTACAACGCACCCAAAACTCAAGGCTATGCATCTGTCATGATCACCTTGCAGGGTACAACTCAGCCCATGGGAGCCTCCTGACAATAGCAGAGGGTCTTACCACTGGCCCGAAGAGACCGTCTTACCACTGATAGGGACACCCGAAGTGACTAGCTTAGGCTGTGAGATGTGTCCAGGTGAGTGTCTAGGACTCAGCGTTAGAAGGGCCGTATCACCAAAAGCCCCACGGGAACGACTTCCATCACAGAAGCCATCCTGCGTATAGGCACTAGCGAAGATTTACTGTGTGACCCAGACAAAATTTGGCTAAGCAGAGCCGGAACCCGGACACTCTCCATGGGGATAGAAAAGCATGATACACAAGTGAGTCTAGCTCAAGACCCATAAACAGAATACGCTGAGATGTAGTCAGCAGCTCTTTTTCTGGTTTCTTATGAAGCTTATAGACTGAATACGGGACAGTAGCAAAGTCCCATCCCTTTTTGTAACCAGGAATACCAGCAGTCCCGGATCTTCGACATAGGAACCACTCAGATTGCCTGCTTCTGGAGACGGGAGGATATTTCCTCCCTCAAAACAGGCACTGAGGCCTCGGGAATAGTCGACGTGATGACGCTGCAGAAGCTTGGAAGACGCACAACAAATTGTAGCCGGTAGCCTGACGTCACTGTTCACATGATCCAGTGCGACACTGCGCATGCGAGCCATTGGTAGGAGCAGACAGCGAGACTCCCGTGAAGTGCCATCTGAAGAGGTTTTTAGTACCGGTGAACACTGCTTAAAAAAACAGAGTTTATGTGCCAAGGTTTGCTTAAAGCTCCCGCGATCAGTGATTGTTGACCAGTGATTGGCCATGCCACATGAGGGTACTGTTGTCACAACAAGTCTCACTTGGTTTAGGAGGTTTGATAGATTCTAATAACCGGCTGGCACCCAGCGCTGGACAGCACACATAAAAAATAGAAGAACAAATTTGGAATTGAATCTAAGTAAAAAATATCTCTGTACCCCACCCATACATTTATCTGTAAGATCCATCAGTCGAGCAGTGAATTTCAAACAGATTCAACCACAAATACCCATCTACCTATTGGTAGACAGTCTTGTTTTCCAATTGTTTGTTTTAGTAGCATGAATCATTCCTGTTCAGGTAAAGAGGGGAGTAATTGTCAGATGTAGAATCAGTCAGTCCAGCCTTATTCAAAGCTACATTTCTTTCCTGTAATTTCTCAGACAATTCATGCGTGAACCAAGGATTAGATTAGTATTTTATTCTTAGTCTTTTGTACGGTGCATGTTTATCTGCAACAGAGTTAAACAGGCAAATGCAACAAAATAAGGGCCTGATCTAAGTTAGTGATATTTGACATAACCCACCAGTCACTCAACCCCAGCTCAGACAAAGCATTTTGTTCATAAAAATTCCTAAAATCTTTTTTTTGTAATAATGCTTGAGCAAGATTTAGATAGTTTATCATCTCTTATGCAGGCATGGTCACTGAACTCATTAGCAAATATCCCATTGGCTGTAAACTTATGAGGGGCATTTGTTAAAATAATATCTAAGAGAGCAGATTTTTCAGGGTATTTAAAGTTGAGGGGAGTTGGTTGAGTTATCCGCTGAGTTAGATTTAGTTCTGTACAAATATCTGTCATCAACCAATCCAGACTAACATCCCCCACAGTTAATAATCCTGCTCCTCTGCACACACTACAAGACCATGGTACTTGCCTAAGGAGCAGCAAGACGAACTGCCCCTCTCTACCTTTAGACTATGCTCAAACCCTACTACATTCCTCCCTATCACTCAACTCAGCCACCTCTGGTCTTTTGGCCATCCCACCCCTACGGGAGGGCAACTCCCACTCAGCCCAGTCTAAGCTCTTCTACAGCCTGGCACCCCAATGGTGGAACCAGATTCCCCCTGAAGCTAGGACAATAGAGTCCCTGCCCATCTTCTGAAAACATATTATTGTAGGATGGAGTCAGGCGATGGTTATTGGAAGATAGAGTCAAGGTGATGGTTATTGTAGGATGGAGTCTGGCGGTGGTCATAGGAGGATGGAGTCAGGGCCATGGTTATTGTAGGATGGAGTCAGGCGATGGTTAATGGAGGATGGAATCAGGGTGGTGGTTATTGTAGGATGGAGTCGGGCGGAGGTTATTGGAGGACGGAGTCAGGGTGATGATTATTGTAGAATGGAGTCGAGCACACACACACACACACACACACACACACACACACACACACACACACACACACACACACACACACACACACACACACACACACACACACACACACACACACACACACACACACACACACACACACACACAAAACCCAGGGAGGGAGCCATGAATGGTGGTGGTGGGGAAACAAGCGCACATGCCAACTTTTTTAAAGCTTTAACTGATTGCCTGAAAGGCAGCCAACCCACACTGGACTGAGCCCCCCTGAAGCTTTTTCAGCCCACACAATAAGAGACCAATTTGGTATTGCAATGAATGGTGTTAAATTTGTGATAAATGGCTAATATGTTGCTTTTTTGGACCAACATTATTTCTGGTTTTGATGTGATGTGTCTGAAGATGCTCAAGGATATTGTGTGGGTGGGTACTGCTGGAGACAGAATAAAAAATAAATATCTGAACATGACAAGACATGGCTAATGTCACTCCACATAATGAAATGTACTATTCAATGAAGCTGCCAGTTGAGGACTTGTGAGGTGACTGTTTCTCCAACTAGACACTAATGTACTTGTCCTCTTGCTCAGTTGTGCACCGGGGGCTCACACTCCTCTTCTATTCTGGTTAGGGCCAGTTTGCGCTGTTCTGTGAAGGGAGTCATACACAGCGCTGTACCAGATCTTCAGTTTCTTGGCAATTTCTTGCATGGGATAGCCTTCATTTCTCAGGACATGAATAGACTGATGAGTTTTGAAGAAAGTTATTTGTTTCTAGCCATTTTGAGCCTGTAATCGAACCCACAAATGCTGATGCTCCGGATACTCAACTACTCTAAAGAAGGACAGTTAATATTGCTTCTTTAATCAGCACAATAGTTTTCAGCTGTGCTAACATAATTGCAAAAGTATTTTCTAATGATCAATTAGCCTTTTAAAATTATTAACTTGGATTAGCTAACACAACTTGCCATTGGAACACAGGAGTGATGGTTGCTGATAATGGGCCTCTGCACGACTATGCAGATATTCCATAAAAATAATCTGCCGTTTCCAGCTACAATAGTCATTTACAACATTAACAATGTCTGCACTCTATTTCTGATCAATTTGACGTTATTTTAATGGACCAAAAATGTGCTTTTCTTTCAAAAACAAGGAAATGTCTAAGTGACCTCAAACTTTTGAACGGTAGTGTATATTTATTCATCACAAAAAAACATATAGGCCTGCTGTATGTTTTATATATACAGTACCAGTCAAAAGTTTGAACTTACCTACTAATTCAAGGGTTTTTCTTTATTTTTACTATTTTCTATCTACACTGCTCAAAAAAATAAAGGGAACACTTAAACAACACAATGTAACTCCAAGTCAATCACACTTCTGTGAAATCAAACTGTTCACTTAGGAAGCAACACTGATTGACAATAAATGTCACATGCTGTTGTGCAAATGGAATAGACAACAGGTGGAAATTATAGGCAATTAGCAAGACACCCCCAATAAAGGAGTGGTTCTGCAGATGGTGACCACAGACCACTTCTCAGTTCCTATGCCTCCTGGCTGATGTTTTGGTCACTTTTGAATGCTGGCGGTGCTTTCACTCTAGTGGCAGCATGAGACGGAGTCTACAACCCACGCAAGTTGCTCAGGTAGTGCAGCTCATCCAGGATGGCACATCAATGCGAGCTGTGGCAAGAAGGTTTGCTGTGTCTGTCAGCGTAGTGTCCAGAGCATGGAGGCGCTACCAGGAGACAGGCCTGTACATCAGGAGACGTGGAGGAGGCCGTAGGAGGGCAACAACCCAGCAGCAGGACCGCTACCTCCGCCTTTGTGCAAGGAGGAGCAGGAGGAGCACCGACAGAGCCCTGCAAAATGACCTCCAGCAGGCCACAAATGTGCATTTGTCTGCTCAAATGGTCAGAAACAGACTCCATGAGGGTGGTGTGAGGGCTCGACATCCACAGGTGGGGGTTGTGCTTACAGCCCAACACCATGCAGGACGTTTGGCATTTGCCAGAGAACACCAAGATTGGCAAATTCGCCACTGCGCCCTGTGCTCTTCACAGATGAAAGCAGGTTCACACTGAGCACATGTGACAGACGTGACAGAGTCTGGGGATGCCGTGGAGAACGTTCTGCTGCCTGCAACATCCTCCAGCATGGCGGTGGGTCAGTCATGGTGTGGGGTGGCATTTCTTTGGGGGGCCGCACAGCCCTCCATGTGCTCGCCAGAGGTAGCCTGACTGCCATTAGGTACAGAGATGAGATCCTCAGATCCCTTGTGAGACCATATGCTGGTGTGGTTGGCCCTGGGTTCCTCCTAATGCAATACAATGCTAGACCTCATGTGGCTGGAGTGTGTCAGCAGGTCCTGCAAGAGGAAGGCATTGATGCTATGGACTGGCCCGCCCGTTCCCAAGACCTGAATCCAATTGAGCACATCTGGGACATCATGTCTCGCTCCATCCACCAATGCCACGTTGCACCACAGACTGTCCAGGAGTTGGCGGATGCTTTAGTCCAGGTCTGGGAGGAGATCCCTCAGGAGACCATCCGCCACCTCATCAGGTGCATGCCCATGCGTTTTAGGGAGGTCATACATGCACGTGGAGGCCACACACACTACTGAGCCTCATTTTGACTTGTTTTAAGAACATTACATCAAAGTTGGATCAGCCTGTAGTGTGGTTTTCCACTTTAATTTTGAGTGTGACTCCAAATCCAGACCTCCATGGGTTGATAAATTTGATTTCCATTGATAATTTTTGTTGTGATTTTGTTGTCAGCACATTCAACTAAAAAAGTATTTAATAAGAATATTTCATTCATTCAGATCTAGGATGTGTTATTTTAGTGTTCCCTTTATTTTTCTGAGCAGTGTACAATGTAGAAAATAGTACAAGAAAGATAACCCCTGGAATGAGTACTGTAGGTGTGTCCAAACTTTTGAACTGTACTGTATGTGGCGCAAGCATTCACCAGCTAATACTATAAGCACGAGAGGCAGAGGCTCTCACTCTCTGAGATCCAGTTCTCAAAATGTATCTCTAAAACCCCACACATACTCAATGGATTTCTGACTGCTTGCTGTTCTGTGAATGTTACACAGAGTGCATTTTACTCGTATCACATTGATTCTTCAGACAGCAATTGCTCTAAAATTGCTTTCTGTGAGCCATGCTGCTGGTGACCATGTTCTGGACAGCTTTTTTCACAGCCGGGAAGCTGAGGACAGGAGCCATGGAGATGAGTCCCAGCATGCCATGTTTTCACTCCTCAGCTCCAACTGGCCTCTCATTCTCAGAAAACACCAGAGCTTCTATACAGCATGCAGGCTGGGCCCAGACAGACAGAAGACCTGGTTAGTTTTAACATCCCTGGATATACACAGTTCTTATGTTCCAATACTGCTCAACAGCCTGTACCGTATCATATTTCATGTTGCTCTGTCTCTGCAGGTGGACATTCACACCGTGCGTATTAACAAGGCTGGAATGACCTGCCGTGAGTAACAATCTTTCAGTATATACTGACTTCCACCAGTATGTTCTCTAATTTCACCTCCACCAGGGGAGATGGGAAAGCACGGGATGGGGATGGAGGAGAGTGACCAAAGGCAGCTCTCTGTGGTGTGTGTGTTTTGTGAGGTAATTGCATGTGCTTGTGAGCTGTTTGCCAGTGATTAGTGTTATGTCTCATGGGGATTCATAACCAGGTCTTTATAACAATTCAATAATCATGAGACAGGAGACAGGAATTCAGTTCAACCCTTTATCTGGAACATGATCATCTCAAACATGCATTACCCAAGATGCTCTGCGTATACAAGTACGGTAAGTATTTGCAAATGGTACCACCCTAATAAATAACAACTCCTCTCTTTCTACATGAACTGTCGGGAGAGTCTGTCTATAAGTCCCAGCGTATAGGTGCCCGCATATCTCTCATAGGGTAATGGCGGTCAACCTGACTCTCAACAACAATGTCTGTGAGTAGCCTGTGTCACAGTCTCGTCATGTACTTGTGTGGGTGTGGTTGAGTTAGTGTCCTGAGAAGGTGAACCCCTAGGTGAACCCCACATATATCAAACTCATTCCATGGAGTGCCGAGTGTCTGTAGGTTTTCGCTCCTCCCTTGTACTTGATAGATTAATTAAGTTCCCTAATTAGTAAGGAACTTCCCTCACCTGGTTGTCTAGGTCTTAATTGAAAGGAAAAAACTAAAACCATCAGACACTAGGCCCTCCATGGAATGAGTTCTACACCCCTACCATAGGTGATGATGGCTGAGTCAGGGTGTCACCCAGTAACAGTTCTGGACCACTCACAACTGGTGGTTCTGTCAGTGTGGCTTTACTCAACAGTAACTGATCTGTGTGCCTTTTTCAGATGACGTCCTCTGCAGTCTGAACAGTGTAGGACACAGGACCATTCTGAGCAATGACTTTAGCAGGAATCCACTTTGGTCCGTTGAGGTAGTTCCTAGCTAAGGCAGTATCTCCAGGATTGCTCTCAGTTCATGATGTTTGACTTGACTATCCTGTTGACGTCTCCTTTGTGCTTGGCTGTTTGAGTAATTCAAAGCTTGTACGTAGTAGCTCTCTGTTCATGAGTAGCAGTGCAGACAAACCCTTTGGTGGTTGCATGCTGTGTGTTCCTGTAGGATATCAGGAAGCTGTTCAAGCGTTAGTGCAATGTCCCTTGACACAGAGATGCTTTCAAGGCATGTTTTATGGTGTGTACGAACCTCTCCACCAGTCCGTTGGTTGATGAATAATACGGGACGGACCTGATGTGCTGTATGTCATTAAACTTTAGGAATGTGACCATTTCTTGGTACACTAGCTTTGGTCCGTTGTCGCTAATGATTTGGAGAGGCAATCCGAACCGACTAAACACTTCTCCAAGCTTCTCAATGGTCTTCTCTGTAGTAGTAGACCTCATGATGGCAACTTTGGCCAGTTGCTATGAGCATCCAAGACCACGAGAAACATTCTGCCTTCGAATGGACCTGCGAACTTGACGTATATGCATGTATCGCCTCCTCCGGCCAATCCCATGGATGAATCCAAACCACCACAAGTAGCTTCATGCAAATTCTTTCATGTGAACCATTCCACAATGACCTGAGTGTAGCTACTGCAAAATTGGTTCGTCATTGGTTCCTCAGCAAAGACGGAATTATAACTCTCCTCCCCCAAAGCAGACAACTGGGCTGTACTGACAGCTCAGTTCTCCTGGAAATGTAAGGTTTCCGATCCAGAGCATCTCCTGTGGCTTTACCTTTGATGATAACGTCCATCACTTCAGATAACACCGTATCATTTCTGGATTTTCTCTGCACTTGTGTTGAAGTGACTGGTGCGTTCTCCACTTGTCTGAGGTAGAAGATGTCAACTTGGCGTGATTCCGGCTTGATCACAGGTAGTGGTAACCTGGAAAGTCCATCTGCACTGCAGTACAGTTCTGACGTTCAGTATTTGGTGGCGTAGGTGTGTGCTGACCACAACAAAGCCCACCTTTGCATTCTACTTGCAGCCAGTGACAGAATCCCAGTATTCTCGTCAGCGGATAATGATCTGTAAGAAGGGTGAACTTCCTCCCATACAGATACTGGGGAATCTTACGTACTCCAAAAACAATGTGTAGGGCTTCTCTTTCTACCTGTGCATATTTACTTTCTGCTTTGTTCAAAGTCCTCAAAGTCCATGATGCAAAAGCAATCAGCTTCTCTGCTCCCACACATTATGGAATAGCATCACAAACCAGTTGTATGGGAAATGACGGGTCAAAGTGTGTCAATGGCTCAGATTTCAGGAGTGCTTTCTTGGTTTTCACAAAATATTCACAGCATTGTTCTGTCCACTTCCATGTTTTGTCTTGACAAAAAAAACTGATGCAGCGGGTTCAGCTTCGTTGCTAAACTCAGGAAAAAGTGTCCATAGTAATTCAGCAACACTAGGAAAGAACGTAGTTGGATCACGTTCTGAGGAGCTGGGGTGTCGAAGATAGCCTTGACCTTGGACGGAGTCCTGTGAAGGCACGTAGCGTCGATGACGAGTCCGAGGTATTCAGCCAATGATTGTAAAAATTCACATTTGTCCCCATGAACTCACAGTCCATAATCCTTCAATCACGGCAAGGTCACATCCAAAATCTGGTCCTCTTCGTCATTTCCAGTAACAAGGATATCATCCAGGTAGCATTAGCTCAGCAATCCATGTTTTTACACCAGCATGTGGAGGCCTAATGTCCTGCTTTGCCACAGTGGAAGCTTTTGCCTTGATTGCCCTGTCTCTCATTTTCAGTTGCAACTCTGTCCACTTTTCCTGATGAACTCGACTGCTGAGCCTCTTTAGCAGCTAGTTCCATGGACCGGCTGACTTCAATGGCCTTTGCCAAGGTCAGATTACTTTCAGTCAAGTCTCTTCACACTGGACAAAAACTGGTTGAATCAACGTTGTTTCCATATCATGTCAACCCAATAAGTCAATGTGATGACGTTTAATCAACTAACTTTTAAACTTCAATCCAATGAAATTGTATTTTTTTTATTTCATGTTGAATTCACGCTAGTTGACAACTCAACCAAATGTAAATAAAAACTAGACGTTGAATTGATGTCTGTGGCCAGTGGGTTATCTGTAGCTTCACACCTTCCTGTCACGTTCTGACCTTAGTTCCTTTGTTTTGTCTTTTGTTTTAGTATGGTCAAGGCGTGAGTTGGGTGGGTTGTCTATGTTAGTTTGTCTATGATTTTCTATTTCTGTGTTTGGCCTGGTATGGTTCTCAATCAGAGGCAGCTGTCAATCGTTGTCCCTGATTGAGAACCATATTTAGGTAGCCTGTTTTCCATTGTATTTTGTGGGTGGTTGTTTCCTGTTTAGTGTTTTTGTTTCACCTTTCAGGACTGTTGGTTTGTCGTGTTTGTTGTTTTGTCTAGTGTTGCATATTTCATTAAATAATATGAACACTTACCACGCTGCACCTTGGTCCTCCTCTCCTTCCCCAGACGACAAGCGTTACACTTCCATTGTCCTTGAATAAAGCCTGTGTGTCTATGTACAGTACGCTGACGACTCAACAGTAGAAACGTCGGCTAAGACAGTAAAATAAATAACTGACAACTGACACCATAGAGCTCCAGCCAACTGTTAACAAAAGGCTGGTGCTAAATATCTAATTTCTTCTGTGAAACCTAAACCTTTCAGCAATAATTTGTGGTTTTGCTGAAAAGTGTCTAGAAGTATTTTCACAATATCCCCATATGTCTTATTACCTGTTCTGTCTGGTTGTGACAGGCTGCGTAGTAAATTAAATGTCTTTGGCCTCATTACACTAAAAGATTTAGGCACAATTTTGTCCTCATCAATGACATTTGTAAGAACAAAACATTCCATC
Source organism: Oncorhynchus kisutch (assembly GCF_002021735.2). Classification (NCBI taxonomy): domain Eukaryota; kingdom Metazoa; phylum Chordata; class Actinopteri; order Salmoniformes; family Salmonidae; genus Oncorhynchus; species Oncorhynchus kisutch. The sequence continues at coordinate 63,766,267 of NC_034190.2, read as the reverse complement.
CATGAGCACCATTCTCATCAAACTGTCCAATGTTTCCAACAACTCCATATTTTTATTTTACTAGGCAAGTCAGTTACATATTTTTTCATTGTCAGCTCAGGAGTTGATCTTGCAATCTTTTGGTTACTAGTCCAATGCTCTAACTACTAGACTCTCTGCTACCCCATATCTGTGTGAAGTACAGGTGATGAGGGTGCTGCAGCCCCCCCTGATAAATCGAAAGTAAAAAACATAAACTCAGCAAAAAAAGAAACGTCCTCTCACTGTCAACTGCGTTTATTTTCAGCAACTTAACATGTGTAAATATTTGTGTGAACATAACAAGATTCAACAACTGAAAAATAAACTGAACAAGTTCCACAGAAATGTGACTAACAGAAATGGAATAATGTGTCCCTGACCAAAGGGGGGGGGGGGGGGGGGGGGTCAAAATCAAAAGTAATATTCAGTATCTAGTGTGGCCTCCAGCTGCATTAAGTACTGAAGTGCATCTCCTCCTCTTGGACTGCACCAGATTTGCCAGTTCTTGCTGTGAGATGTTACCCCACCCTTCCACCAAGGCACCTGCAAGTTCCCGGACACTTCTGGCCCTAGCCCTCACTCTCCGATCCAACAGGTCCCAGACGTGCTCATTGAGATTGAGAACCGGGCTCTTCGCTGGCCATGGCAGAACAATGACATTCCTGTCTTGCAGGAAATCACGCACAGAACAAGCAGTATGGCTGGTAGCATTGTCATGCTGGAGGGTCATGTCAGGACAAGCCTGCAGGAAGGGTACCACATGAAGAGGATGATGTCTTCCCTGTAACGCACAGCGTTGAGATTGCCTGCAATGACAACAAGCTCAGTCCGATGATGCTGTGACACACCGCCCCAGACCATAACAGACCCTCCACCTCCAAATCGATCCCGCTCCAGAGTACAGGACTCGGTGTAACGCTCATTCCATCAACGATAAACACAAATCCAACCATCACTCCTGGTGAGACAAAACCGCGACTCGTCAGTGAAGAGCACTTTTTGCCAGTTCTCTCTGGTCCAGCAAAGGTGGGTTTGTGCCCATAGGTGATGTTGTTGCCCGTGATACAGTGGGGCAAAAAAGTATTTAGTCAGCCACCAATTGTGCAAGTTCTCCCACTTAAAAAGATGAGAGAGGCCTGTCATTTTCATCATAGGTACACTTCAACTATGACAGACAAAATGAGGAAAAGAAATCAGGAAAATCACATTGTAGGATTTGTAATGAATTTATTTGCAAATTATGGTGGAAAATAAGTATTTGGTCACCTACAAACAAGCAAGATTTCTGTCTCTCACAGACCTGTAACTTCTTCTTTAAGAGACTCCTCTGTCCTCCACTCGTTACCTGTATTAATGGCACCTGTTTGAACTTGTTATCAGTATAAAAGACACCTGTCCACAACCTCAAACAGTCACACTCGAAACTCCACTATGGCCAAGACCAAAGAGCTGTCAAAGGACACCAGAAACAAAATTGTAGACCTGCACCAGGCTGGGAAGACTGAATCTGCAATAGGTAAGCAGCTTGGTTTGAAGAAATCAACTGTGGGGGCAATTTTTAGGAAATGGAAGACATACAAGACCACTGATAATCTCCCTCGATCTGGGGCTCAACGCAAGATCTCACCCCGTGGGGTCAAAATGATCACAAGAACCACGCGGGGGGACCTAGTGAATGACCTGCAGAGAGCTGGGACCAAAGGAACAAAGCCTACCATCAGTAACACACTACGCCGCCAGGGACTCAAATCCTGCAGTGCCAGACGTGTCCCCCTGCTTAAGCCAGTACATGTCCAAGCCCGTCTGAAGTTTGCTAGAGAGCATTTGGATGATCCAAAAGAAGATTGGGAGAATGTCATATGGTCAGATGAAACCAAAATAGAACTTCTTGGTAAAAACTCAGCTCATCGTGTTTGGAGGACAAAGAATGCTGAGTTGCATCCAAAGAACACCATACCTACTGTGAAGCATGGGGGTGGGAACATCATGCTTTGGGGCTGTTTTTCTGCAAAGGGACCAGGACGACTGATCCGTGTAAAGGAAAGAATGAATGGGGCCATGTATCGTGAGATTTTGAGTGAAAACCTCCTTCCATCAGCAAGGGCATTGAAGATGAAACGTGGCTGGGTCTTTCAGCATGACAATTATCCCAAACACACCGCCCGGGCAACGAAGGAGTGGCTTTGTAAGAAGCATTTCACGGTCCTGGAGTGGCCTAGCCAGTCTCCAGATCTCAACCCCATAGAAAACCTTTGGAGGGAGTTGAAAGTCCGTGTTGCCCATCAACAGCCCCAAAACATCACTGCTCTAGAGGACATCTGCATGGAGGAATGGGCCAAAATACCAGCAACAGTGTGTGAAAACCTTGTGAAGACTTACAGAAAACGTTTGACCTCTGTCATTGCCAACAAGGGTATATAACAAAGTATTGAGATAAACTTTTGTTATTGACCAAATACTTTTTTTACACCAAATACATTCATAAAAAATCCTACAATGTGATTTTCTGGATTTTCTTTCTAATTTTGTCTGTCATAGTTGAAGTGTACCTATGATGAAAATTACAAGCCTCTCTCATCTTTTTAAGTGGGGGAACTTGCACAATTGGTGGCTGACCAAATACTTTTTTGCCCCACTGTATCTGGTGAGGACCTGCCTTACAACAGGGCTACAAGCCCTCTGTCCAGCCTCTCTCAGCCTATTGCGAACAATCTGATGGAGGGATTTTGTGTTCCCGGTGTAACTCAGGCAGTTGTTGTTGCCATCCTGTACATGTCTCGCAGGTGTGGTCTTCGGATGTACCGGTCCTGTGCAGGTGTTGTTACACATGGTCTGCCACTGTGAGGACGATCAGCTGTCCGTCCTGTCTCCCTGTAGTGCTGTCTTAGGCATCTTATGTTCCCAGGACATTGCAATTTATTGCCCTGTCAGTCCTCATGCCTCCTTGCAGCATACCTAAGGCACGTTCACGCAGATGAGCAGGGAGCCTGGGCATCTTTTTTTTTGTGTTTTTCAGAGTCAGTAGAAAGGCCTCTTTGTGTCCTAAGTTTTTATAACTGTGACCGTAGTTGCCTACCGTCTGTAAGCTGTACCACAGGTGCATGTTCATTAACTGTTTATGGTTCATTGAACAAGCATGGGAAACAGTGTTTAAACCCTTTACAATGAAGATCTGTGAAGTTATTTGGATTTTTACAAATTATCTTTGAAAGACAGGGTCCTGAAAAAGGAACGTATCTTTTTTTGCTGGGTTTATATACAGTATCAGTGAAAAGTTTGGACACACCTACTTATTCAAGGGTTTTTGTTATTTTTTTACTATTGTCTACATTGTAGAATAACACTGAAGACATCAACACTATTAAATAACACATGTAATCATGTAGTAACCAAAAAAGTTTTAAACAAAGTAATCACCCTTGCCAGGATGACAGCTTTGCACACTCTTGCCATTCTCTCAGTTTCTTTTTCGTTTTTTACATATTTTTCTCCGCATATCTCTTTAAAAACATTTTGCTAAACCTAAGCTTCCAAATACTCTCCTGCAACCCGCCTCACCCAATGTAGCTATTTTTCCTAAAGTATTTATATTTACTTCGGAACCCCTCAACTGAAGCTAGCCAGCTAACCACCAGCTATGCTAGCGGTCTTCAGCTAACCGGTCATCAGCTAACCTGTAGTTCGGAAAGCTCTCGCCAGTTCGAACAACGCGACTCTAACCAGAGCATAACGGACCTATTTATTTTTCATCCCCGGATTCATCCCCGGATTCCCACCGCAAACTGAACATTTTTCAGCTGGATTTTTCAGCTGGATCTTCACAACTAGCTATCTAGCTAAACCGCAACCCCGGATGATTACTCCTGGCTAGCGTTTCCACCCACTTAGCTTGAAGCTAGCCCGGCCTGCGCACCTGTGCTACCACCGTAGCATACTCCTGAGCTACAATACCCGGGCCCACGACCGGTCTATCGATGTCACCGCATGAAGAGGAATAAACAGACTCACCCCATCGCGACGTCCCCCAAAGGCTAACTCTCTAGCCCTCGCTATCTCCCTGCTTGCTAATTCGGCCTGCTAACTGCTAGCTTGTCCAGCTCCGGTCCGCTAACTGCTACCTTGTCTAGCCCGGGCCTACAAACTGTTAGCTTGTTAGCACAGGCCTGCTAACCACCTGAATCGCCGCGTCCCAAACGCTCACCGGACCCATATTTACTTTCTATCTCTTTTGACTTTTAATTTGTTTATACCTTCCGGAAACCTGCCTCACCCAATGTGATACGGAATCGCTATTATTTTTTAAATATTTTTAGAACACACTCAAGAACCTCCAGAAGCTAACCAGCTAACTAGCTACAAGCTATTTAGTCATTGTTAGTTTTTTTTTACCTGGATAACACTCGCCAGTCCAGCTTCCCTGCCCCATCCACCGCTGCCCCCTGGACACTGATCTCTTGGCTACATAGCTGATGCACGCTGGACTGTCCATTAATCACGGTACTCCATTCTGCTTGTTTGTTTTATCTGTTGGCCCCGTTGCCTAGTCTACGCCATTTTACCTGCTGTTGTTGTGCTAGCTGATTAGCTGTTGTCTCACCTACTGTTTTAGCTAGCTTTCCCAATTCAACACCTGTGATTACTGTATGCCTCTCTGTATGTCTCTCTCAAATGTCAATATGCCTTGTATACTGTTGTTCAGGTTAGTTATCATTGTTTTAGTTCACAATGGAGCCCCTAGTTCCACTCTTCATACCCCTGATAACTCCTTTGTCCCACCTCCCACACATGCGGTGACCTCACCCATTACTACCAGCATGTCCAGAGATACAACCTCTCTCATCATCACCCAGTGCCTGGGCTTACCTCCGCTGTACCCGCACCCCACCATACCCCTGTCTGCGCATTATGCCCTGAATATATTCTACCATGCCCAGAAACCTGCTCCTCTTATTCTCTGTCCCCAACGCTCTAGGCGACCAGTTTTGATAGCCTTTAGCCGCACCCTCATACTACTCCTTCTCTGTTCCGCGGGTGATGTGGAGGTAAACCCAGGCCCTGCATGTCCCAAGGCACCCTCATTTGTTGACTTCTGTGATCGAAAAAGTCTTGGTTTCATGCATGTCAACATCAGAAGCCTCCTCCCTAAGTTTGTTTTACTCACTGCTTTAGCACACTCTGCTAACCCTGATGTCCTTGCTGTGTCTGAATCCTGGCTCAGGAAGGCCACCAAAAATTCAGAGATTTCCATACCCAACTATAACATCTTCCGTCAAGATAGAACTGCCAAAGGGGGAGGAGTTGCAGTTTACTGCAGAGATAGCCTGCAAAGTAATGTCATACTTTCCAGGTCCATACCCAAACAGTTCGAACTACTAATTTTGAAAATTACTCTCTCCAGAAATAAGTCTCTCACGGTTGCCGCCTGCTACCGACCCCCCTCAGCTCCCAGCTGTGCCCTGGACACCATTTGTGAATTGATCGCCCCCCATCTAGCTTCAGAGTTTGTTCTGTTAGGTGACCTAAACTGGGATATGCTTAACACCCCGTCAGTCCTACAATCTAAGCTAGATGCCCTCAATCTCACACAAATCATCAAGGAACCCACCAGGTACAACCCTAACTCTGTAAACTAGGGCACCCTCATAGACGTCATCCTGACCAACTGGCCCTCCAAATACACCTCCGCTGTCTTCAACCAGGATCTCAGCGATCACTGCCTCATTGCCTGTATCCGCTACGGAGCCGCAGTCAAACGACCACCCCTCATCACTGTCAAACGCTCCCTAAAACACTTCTGTGAGCAGGCCTTTCTAATCGACCTGGCCCGGGTATCCTGGAAGGACATTGACCTCATCCCGTCAGTTGAGGATGCCTGGTCATTCTTTAAAAGTAACTTCCTCACCATTTTAGATAAGCATGCTCCGTTCAAAAAATGCAGAACTAAGAACAGATACAGCCCTTGGTTCACCCCAGACCTGACTGCCCTCGACCAGCACAAAAACATCCTGTGGCGGATTGCAATAGCATCGAATAGTCCCCGTGATATGCAACTGTTCAGGGAAGTCCGGAACCAATACACGCAGTCAGTCAGGAAAGCTAAGGCCAGCTTCTTCAGGCAGAAGTTTGCATCCTGTAGCTCCAACTCCAAAAAGTTCTGGGACACTGTGAAGTCCATGGAGAACAAGAGCACCTCCTCCCAGCTGCCCACTGCACTGAGGCTAGGTAACACGGTCACCACTGATAAATCCATGATTATCGAAAACTTCAATAAGCAATTCTCAACGGCTGGCCATGCCTTCCGCCTGGCTACTTCAACCTCGGCCAACAGCTCCGCCCCCCCCCCGCAGCTCCTCGCCCAAGCCTCTCCAGGTTCTCCTTTACCCAAATCCAGATAGCAGATGTTCTGAAAGAGCTGCTAAACCTGGACCTGTACAAATCAGCTGGGCTTGACAATCTGGACCCTCTATTTCTGAAACTATCTGCCACCATTGTCGCAACCCCTATTACCAGCCTGTTCAACCTCTCTTTCATATCGTCTGAGATCCCCAAGGATTGGAAAGCTGCCGCAGTCATCCCCCTCTTCAAAGGGGGAGACACCCTGGACCCGAACTGTTACAGACCTATATCCATCCTGCCCTGCCTATCTAAGGTCTTCGAAAGCCAAGTCAACAAACAGGTCACTGACCATCTCGAATCCCACCGTACCTTCTCCGCTGTGCAATCTGGTTTCCGAGCCGGTCATGGGTGCACCTCAGCCACACTTAAGGTACTAAACGATATCATATCTGACATCGATAAAAGACAGTACTGTGCAGCCGTCTTCATCGACCTTGCCAAGGCTTTCGACTCTGTCAATCACCATATTCTTATCGGCAGACTCAGTAGCCTCGGTTTTTCGGATGACTGCCTTGCCTGGTTCACCAATTACTTTGCAGACAGAGTTCAGTGTGTCAAATCGGAGGGCATGCTGTCCGGTCCTCTGGCAGTCTCTATGGGGGTGCCACAGGGTTCAATTCTCGGGCCGACTCTTTTCTCTGTGTATATCAATGATGTTGCTCTTGCTGCGGGCGATTCCCTGATCCACCTCTACGCAGACGACACCATTCTATATACTTTCGGCCCGTCTTTGGACACTGTGCTATCTAACCTCCAAACAAGCTTCAATGCCATACAGCACTCCTTCCGTGGCCTCCAACTGCTCTTAAATGCTAGTAAAACCAAATGCATGCTTTTCAACCGGTCGCTGCCTGCACCCGCATGCCCGACTAGCATCACCACCCTGGATGGTTCCGACCTAGAATATGTGGACGTCTATAAGTACCTAGGTGTCTGGCTAGACTGCAAACTCTCCTTCCAGACTCATATCAAACATCTCCAATCGAAAATCAAATCAAGAGTCGGCTTTCTATTCCGCAACAAAGCCTCCTTCACTCACGCCGCCAAGCTTACCCTAGTAAAACTGACTATCCTACCGATCCTCGACTTCGGCGATGTCATCTACAAAATGGCTTCCAACACTCTACTCAGCAAACTGGATGCAGTCTATCACAGTGCCATCCGTTTTGTCACTAAAGCACCTTATACCACCCACCACTGCGACTTGTATGCTCTAGTCGGCTGGCCCTCGCTACATATTCGTCTCCAGACCCACTGGCTCCAGGTCATCTACAAGTCCATGCTAGGTAAAGCCTTATCTCAGCTCACTGGTCACGATGGCAACACCCATCCGTAGCACGCGCTCCAGCAGGTGTATCTCACTGATCATCCCTAAAGCCAACACCTCATTTGGCCGCCTTTCGTTCCAGTACTCTGCTGCCTGTGACTGGAACGAATTGCAAAAATCGCTGAAGTTGGAGACTCTTATCTCCCTCACCAACTTCAAACATCAGCTATCTGAGCAGCTAACCGATCGCTGCAGCTGTACATAGTCTATTGGTAAATAGCCCACCCTTTTTCACCTACCTCATCCCCATACTGTTTTTATTTATTTACTTTTCTGCTCTTTTGCACACCAATATCTCTACCTGTACATGACCATCTGATCATTCATCACTCCAGTGTTAATCTGCAAAATTGTAATTATTTGCCTACCTCCTCATGCCTTTTGCACACATTGTATATAGACTCCCCCTTTGTTTTCTACTGTGTTATTGACTTGTTAATTGTTTACTCCATGTGTAACTCTTTGTTGTCTGCTCACACTGCTATGCTTTATCTTGGCCAGGTCGCAGTTGCAAATGAGAACTTGTTCTCAACTAGCCTACCTGGTTAAATAAAGGTGAAATAAAAAATAAATAAATAAATAAACCAACTTCATGAGATAGTCACCTGGAATGCATTTCAACTAATAGGTGTGCCTTGTTAAATGTTATTTTGTGTCATTTCTTTCCTTCTTGATGCGTTTGAGCCAATCAGTTGTCTTGTGACAAGGTAGGGGTGGTATACAGAAGATAGCCTAATTAGTAAAAGACTAAGTCCATATTATGGCAAGAACAGCTCAAATAAGCAAAGAGAAAATACATTCCATCATTACTTTAAGACATGAAGGTCAGTCAATGTGAAAAATGTCAAGAACTTTTATTAAAGTTTCTTCAAGTGCAGTTGCAATAACAATCAAGCACTATGATGACACTGGCTCTCATGAGAACTACCTCAAGAATGGAAGAACCAGAGCTACCTCTGCTGCAGAGGATACATTCATTAGAGTTAACTGCACCTCAGATTACAGCCCAAATGAATGCTTCACAGAGTTCAAGTAACAGACACATCTCAACATCAACTGTTAAGAGGCGTGAATCAGGCCTTCATGGTCAAATTTCATCAATGAAATCACTACTAAAGGAAACCAATAAGAAGAAGAGACTTGTTTGGGCCAAGAAACACGAGTAGTGGTGCGATGAGTCCAAATGTGCATTTTTTGGGTCCGAATGCCATGTCTTTGTGAGACGCAGAGTAGGTGAACGGATGATCTCCGCATGTGTGGTTGGAGCATGGAGGAGGAGATGTGATGGTGTGGAGGTGCTTTGCTGGTGACACTGTCAGTGATTTTGTGATGTGGTGAGGTTGGACCCAGGTGCAGAGAAGAGACCAGATGAGGAATCAGTGGTTAAGGAAAAATATATTATTGTACTGAGAAACGGGAGCCACAGGATCACAGTACACAACAAACCGTAAGTCTCGAAAACTCACTCAGGAAACGACCGCACATGGTAAACAATTCAAGCTTCTGCAAAGGACAACAGAAAACACACCTCTTTTAACAGGGAAATCATAATGAGTAAATAGGACACACCTGAGTGTCGTTAATGTCTCTAGGGCGGTCTCTGCCACCCTCTGGTGATAGGTGGAACCATGACAGACTTATTTAGAATTCAAGGCACACTTAACAAGCATGGTTATGACAGAATTCTGCAGCAATACGCCATCTGGTTTGCGCTTAATGGGACTATCATTTGTTTTTAAACATGACAATGCTGTGTAAGGGCTATTTGAACAAGAAGGAGAGGGATGGTGCTGCATCAGAAGACCTGGCCTCCACAATAACCTGACCTAAAAACAATTGATATGCTTTGGGATGAGTTGGACCGCAGAGTGAAGGAGAAGCAGCCAACAAGTGCTAAGCATACAGTGCCTTGCGAAAGTATTCGGCCCCCTTGAACTTTGCGACCTTTTGCCACATTTCAGGCTTCAAACATAAAGATATAAAACTGTATTTTTTTGTGAAGAATCAACAACAAGTGGGACACAATCTTGAAGTGGAACGACATTTATGGGATATTTCAAACTTTTTTAACAAATCAGAAACTGAAAAATTGGGCGTGCAAAATTATTCAGCCCCCTTAAGTTAATACTTTGTAGCGCCACCTTTTGCTGCGATTACAGCTGTAAGTCGCTTGGGGTATGTCTCTATCAGTTTTGCACATCGAGAGACTGAAATGTTTTCCCATTCCTCCTTGCAAAACAGCTTGAGCTCAGTGAGGTTGGATGGAGAGCATTTGTGAACAGCAGTTTTCAGTTCTTTCCACAGATTCTCGATTGGATTCAGGTCTGGACTTTGACTTGGCCATTCTAACACCTGGATATGTTTATTTTTGAACCATTCCATTGTAGATTTTGCTTTACGTTTTGGATCATTGTCTTGTTGGAAGACAAATCTCCGTCCCAGTCTCAGGTCTTTTGCAGACTCCATCAGGTTTTCTTCCAGAATGGTCCTGTATTTGGCTCCATCCATCTTCCCATCAATTTTAACCATCTTCCCTGTCCCTGCTGAAGAAAAGCTGTGTTGCTTTACGCCAAACATAACGTTTTGCATTGTTGCCAAAAAGTTCAATTTTGGTTTCATCTGACCAGAGCACCTTCTTCCACATGTTTGGTGTGTCTCCCAGGTGGCTTGTGGCAAACTTTAAACAACACTTTTTATGGATATGTTTAAGAAATGGCTTTCTTCTTGCCACTCTTCCATAAAGGCCAGATTTGTGCAATATACGACTGATTGTTGTCCTATGGACAGAGTCTCCCACCTCAGCTGTAGATCTCTGCAGTTCATCCAGAGTGATCATGGGCCTCTTGGCTGCATCTCTGATCAGTCTTCTCCTTGTATGAGCTGAAAGTTTAGAGGGACGGCCAGGTCTTGGTAGATTTGCAGTGGTCCGATACTCCTTCCATTTCAATATTATCGCTTGCACAGTGCTCCTTGGGATGTTTAAAGATTGGGAAATCTTTTTGTATCCAAATCTGGCTTTAAACTTCTTCACAACAGTATCTCGGACCTGCCTGGTGTGTTCCTTGTTCTTCATGATGCTCTCTGCACTCTTAACGGACCTCTGAGACTATCACAGTGCAGGTGCATTTATACGGAGACTTGATTACACACAGGTGGATTGTATTTATCATCATTAGTCATTTAGGTCAACATTGGATCATTCAGAGATCCTCACTGAACTTCTGGAGAGAGTTTGCTGCACTGAAAGTAAAGGGGCTGAATAATTTTGCACGCCCAATTTTTCAGTTTTTGATTTGTTAAAAAGTTTGAAATATCCAATAAATGTCATTCCACTTCATGATTGTGTACCACTTGTTGTTGATTCTTCACAAAAAAATACAGTTTTATATCTTTATGTTTGAAGCCTGAAATGTGGCAAAAGGTCGCAAAGTTCAAGGGGGCCGAATACTTTCGCAAGGCACTGTATGTGGGAACTCCTTCAAGACAGTTGGAAAAGCATTCCTCATGAAGCTGGTTGAGAGAATGCCAAGTGTGTGCAAAGCTGTCATCAAGGCAAAGGGTGGCTACTTGGTAGAATTTATTTGTTGATTTGTTTAGCACTTTTTTGGTTACTACATGATTCCGTATGTGTTATTTCATAGTTTTGATGTCTTCACTATTGTTCTGCAATGTTGAAAATAGCAAAAATATAGAAAATCCCTTGAATGAGTAGGTGTAGGTGTGTCCAAACACACGTGTGCTGCAGATAAACATATGCATGGTACACACACACACACACACACACACACACACACACACACACACACACACACACACACACACACACACACACACACACACACACACACACACACACACACCTTAAACATCTAACCCTAACTCCTAAACCTAGCCCCTAACCCTTATTCTAAACCCAAACCTAATTGTAACCCTAACCCTAAACCTAACCCCTAAGCCTAAAATAGCTGCACTTGTCCGCACTTGTCTGAACTTTTCTTGCTTTACTATCCTTGTGAGGGCTTCTGGTCCCCACAAGCATAGTAAAACCAAACACACACACACACACACACATACACACACACACTGGATAGTGTAACTGACATCTACCAAGCAGAAAATGCTATATTATTCAAGTCTTTCAAAGAAAAGAGAAGGAGAGAGTGGGTGAGAGAAAACGAAAGACAGAGAGCGAGTGAGAAAGAGAGAGAAAGAAAGAAAGAAGGAAAGAAAGAGGGTGGATAAGGAGAGAGTGGGCGAGTGAAAGAGAGAGAGGGAGAAGGAGATGAGAAGAGTGTGAGTGAGTGAGACAGACTGACAAGGAAGTGGTTCGTATTTTCAATGTGTCAAATAATTAATGAGACAGCTTTCATGTTGAGGATAGATTAAAAGCAAGATCGAAAGAGACAGAGATGTGGTTGTAGGACACATATTTTGTTTATTTTGTCAGTCATAGAGATTCAACAATTTATATCTTTGTAGATCAAAAAGGCATAAAGGCATTCGCTGTACTTGTGGGAGTATGAATGCATATACTTGATATTTTTTGCAACATTTGTCTCTTCAAGGCCACAAAGCTCAAACATCACCATATCTGAATGTCAGAATCCACTTAACCCCCACAGTCCCAATCACATCACCATCATCAGCACACTTCTATTTAGGGAGGCCACATTTAAAATACCCAGATGCGGGACAATAGGACAATGATTTTGCAGGACATTAACAACACAGTGTAGCCTACATTCATATTTTTGGGGGCATTTGATTTCCAGATGGGGGGGCACGTTTTTTTCACAGGACCACCTATGTGGATGTAGGCTATGTAAAGAAAAACAATATACAGTATATATGTAAATAAATATATTCAGACCACCCCTTGACTTTTACCACATTTTGTTACGAAACAGCCTAAAATGTATAAAAAATATATATAATTCTCATCAATCTACACATAATACCTCATAACGACAAAGTGAAAACGTGTTTTTAGAACGTTTGAAAATGTATTAAAAATAAGAACAGACAAACCTTATTTACATAAGTATTCAGACCCTTTGCTATGAGACTCGAAAATGAGCTCAGGTGCATCCTGTTTGCATTGATCATCCAAGATGCATGGTCAAATTAAGAAAACATCAGTAGCCTAAACATTACTACAAGTTCCTCATGTGGTTGATAATATTGAAAATCATCACAAAAGCAATAATGCCATTTGATGTGACAGCAGTCAAAAAGTCAATTATGATTTGTCCATGTTACTAAACAACAAAAGCTGTTGAGTGCTTTGCTGATTTAATTTGTTGCTTGAGATGTAGAACATCACACAGTGATTACATTTTGTGTATAGAATTCTCACTGGCTTGTTGTATTTTATATACAGAGCCTTGCGAAAGTATTCGGCCCCCTTGAACTTTGCGACCTTTTGCCACATTTCAGGCTTCAAACATAAAGATATAAAACTGTATTTTTTTGTGAAGAATCAACAACAAGTGGGACACAATCATGAAGTGGAACGACATTTATGGGATATTTCAAACTTTTTAACAAATAAAAAACTGAAAAATTGGGCGTGCAAAATTATTCAGCCCCCTTAAGTTAATACTTTGTAGCGCCACCTTTTGCTGCGATTACAGCTGTAAGTCGCTTGGGGTATGTCTCTATCAGTTTTGCACATCGAGAGACTGAAATGTTTTCCCATTCCTCCTTGCAAAACAGCTCGAGCTCAGTGAGGTTGGATGGAGAGCATTTGTGAACAGCATTTTCAGTTCTTTCCACAGATTCTCGATTGGATTCAGGTCTGGAATTTGACTTGGCCATTCTAACACCTGGATATGTTTATTTTTGAACCATTCCATTGTAGATTTTGCTTTATGTTTTGGATCATTGTCTTGTTGGAAGACAAATCTCCGTCCCAGTCTCAGGTCTTTTGCAGACTCCATCAGGTTTTCTTCCAGAATGGTCCTGTATTTGGCTCCATCCATCTTCCCATCAATTTTAACCATCTTCCCTGTCCCTGCTGAAGAAAAGCAGGCCCAAACCATGATGCTGCCACCACCATGTTTGACAGTGGGGATGATGTGTTCAGGGTGATGAGCTGTGTTGCTTTTACGCCAAACATAACGTTTTGCATTGTTGCCAAAAAGTTCAATTTTGGTTTCATCTGACCAGAGCACCTTCTTCCACATGTTTGGTGTGTCTCCCAGGTGGCTTGTGGCAAACTTTAAATTACACTTTTTATGGATATGTTTAAGAAATGGCTTTCTTCTTGCCACTCTTCCATAAAGGCCAGATTTGTGCAATATACGACTGATTGTTGTCCTATGGACAGAGTCTCCCACCTCAGCTGTAGATCTCTGCAGTTCATCCAGAGTGATCATGGGCCTCTTGGCTGCATCTCTGATCAGTCTTCTCCTTGTATGAGCTGAAAGTTTAGAGGGACGGCCAGGTCTTGGTAGATTTGCAGTGGTCTGATACTCCTTCCATTTCAATATTATCGCTTGCACAGTGCTCCTTGGGATGTTTAAAGCTTGGGAAATCTTTTTGTATCCAAATCCGGCTTTAAACTTCTTCACAACAGTATCTCGGACCTGCCTGGTGTGTTCCTTGTTCTTCATGATGCTCTCTGCGCTTTTAACGGACCTCAGAGTCTATCACAGTGCAGGTGCATTTATACGGAGACTTGATTACACACAGGTGGATTGTATTTATCATCATTAGTGATTTAGGTCAACATTGGATCATTCAGAGATCCTCACTGAACTTCTGGAGAGAGTTTGCTGCACTGAAAGTAAAGGGGCTGAATAATTTTGCACGCCCAATTTTTCAGTTTTTGATTTGTTAAAAAAGTTTGAAATATCCAATAAATGTCGTTCCACTTCATGATTGTGTACCACTTGTTGTTGATTTTTCACAAAAAAATACAGTTTTATATCTTTATGTTTGAAGCCTGAAATGTGGCAAAAGGTTGCAAAGTTCAAGGGGGCCGAATACTTTCGCAAGGCACTGTATATATATTTATATAACTAGGCAAGTCAGTTCAGAACAAATTCTTATTTTCAATGACTGCCTAGGAATAGTGGGTTAACTGCCTGTTCAGGGGTAGAACGACAAATTTGTACCTTATCAGCTCGGGGATTTGAACTTGCAACCTTTCGGCTGCTAGTCCGACACTCTAACCACTAGGCTACCCTGCCACCGATATTCCAAATGGTGCTATCTCTCCTGTCTCACCATTTCATTTGGTAGTGGTGTGAGCACCTGTTCAGTAAGCACAGTTCTGGCTTTTTTGCGCTTAGGCCTCAGAGGTATTGATTCAGGTTGAGGCTCAGAATCAGAAGAATACTCATCAGAGATGTCATCATGATTCATTTCTTCCCAACCATCGGAGTCGTTTTCATTCAGATTTTGTAGCAACGCTAACGAGTGCACCCATTCGTCTTGGTCTTCTTGCCATCGTAGACTGATAGAATACATAATGTTTTGAGATTAAAATAGATCAATACAATAGAATGGCCCGCCCTGTTATTCATTCACAATTGGTGATTACAAAATTATGCATCTTTCGCTTCCCTTCACTCATCAACTCATCCATTCTCCCTCATCATACTTTAGCCTACTTCATTTATTTATCTCTTATCATATGTGTGAAATTAGTTTTGGTATAGTTTGGGCTCACTGTCGAGGCAATTATCGGGGTGATTTTCAACCTTGCACTACATCTTCAACTATTGGGAGAAGGAGGGGAGCAGGCCCTACTGTTGACAGAAGGAGGGGAGCAGGCCCTACTGTTGACAGAAGGAGGGGAGCAGGCCCTACTGTTGACAGAAGGAGGGGAGCAGGCCCTACTGTTGACAGAAGAAGGGGAGCAGGCCCTACTGTTGACAGAAGGAGGGGAGCAGGCCCTACTGTTGACAGAAGGAGGGGAGCAGGCCCTACTGTTGACAGAAGGAGGGGAGCAGGCCCTACTGTTGACAGAAGAAGGGGAGCAGGCCCTACTGTTGACAGAAGGAGGGGAGCAGGCCCTACTGTTGACAGAAGGAGGGGAGCAGGCCCTACTGTTGACAGAAGGAGGGGAGCAGGCCCTACTGTTGACAGAAGGAGGGGAGCAGGCCCTACTGTTGACAGAAGAAGGGGAGCAGGCCCTACTGTTGACAGAAGGAGGGGAGCAGGCCCTACTGTTGACAGAAGGAGGGGAGCAGGCCCTACTGTTGACAGAAGGAGGGGAGCAGGCCCTACTGTTGACAGAAGGAGGGGAGCAGGCCCTACTGTTGACAGAAGGAGGGGAGCAGGCCCTACTGTTGACAGAAGGAGGGGAGCAGGCCCTACTGTTGACAGAAGGAGGGGAGCAGGCCCTACTGTTGACAGAAGGAGGGGAGCAGGCCCTACAGTTGACAGAAGGAGGGGAGCAGGCCCTACTGTTGACAGAAGGAGGGGAGCAGGCCCTACTGTTGACAGAAGGAGGGGAGCAGGCCCTACTGTTGACAGAAGGAGGGGAGCAGGCCCTACTCTTGATAGAAGGAGGGAAATGGGGAAAACCATATAAAGCATGACATGCCCTCCTAAAACTATCTATAACACCGGTTATGTTTGTGATATCAAGATTCTAACAACGATAGTGTGTATTATAGTTTTTTTTTCTGTCAGCGTGTGTCTCAGTCAAATAAATTATCATTATTTAAATATTTTATTTGGATGGGCCAGGAGGTAAACTGGGCCCCCTCAGGCCAGCCCATAACGCCACCCCTGCATGCCACCATCAGTTTTCTCACCCATCACATTCAGCTAACATCCTGCCACACACTACTGGTGTTATTTAGCAGTAGGGGATTGATCAACATTTACAGAATGTTACCTGGAGGAAAATGAGGCAGTTTCATGTCATTTGCAATTGATCAAATGTCTATATTTCTCGGTGTTTTAGAAGGTGTTGCTTATAAGGCTATATATTGATGTGTGCCGGATGCCGCCCCTCATCTCTGATTCTCCACTGGGCGCCCAAAGTGTGCCTATAGGCAATTTAGTGTGGTCTCAATCAAATGATCCATAGCCTATAGACTATAGGCTATGAAGTACATGCTCGGAGAAGAACAGAGCAAAGTTATATTTCTGAGATAACTGCTTGGGATGGTGTAAATACAACTAGGCTGCATTACACACTGCAATGCATATTCCAACCCTGAGCCCTGCTCTGCTCTTTCTGATCAAACACGTTGTTATGTGCTGCCTATCCAATGACTTTGCTGTGTAGGCCTTCCGGTGGCAGTTCAGGAGAGTCAAAGGCTTCTTCAAATTCTTTGTTGTTGATTAGGCCTAGTGCAAAGAATTCACTATCTTTGGCACAGACTAGCCTATAGCCTACAGTATGAACTGTTCAGTTTGAACAGGTCCACATTGATAGCTTGCTCCTACTATCATTTATTTGATTAAAAACAATATGTTTCTTGCCCATGATGTATTTATCAGAGTTATTGTCCTCACAATAAGCCAGATTCGAGTGACTTACTGTCACGTGTGCTCCCTCTCCGGCCTCTAGGTCACCAGGCTGCTCGTTAGGGCGCACATCTGTCACCAGCGGTACGCGCATAATGACACTCACCTGGACTCCATCACCTCCTTGATTACCTGCCCTTTATATGTCACTCCTTTTGGTTTCTTCCCCAGTCGTCATTGTTGCTGATTCATGTCGGTGCTCTGTTTGTGTTTCTTGTTTTGTTCATTTATTTAATAAATGTATTCACTTCCTGAACTTGCTTCCCGACTCTCAGGTTACATCGTTATACTTACATTGATTGTGATGCTGAAACTTGAAGTTTATCATTTTAAAAGGCTAATTGATCATTAGAAAACAGCTGAAAACTGTGATGATTAAAGAAGCAATAAAACTGGCCAACTTTAGACTAGTTGAGTATCTGGAGCATCAGCATTTGTGGGTTCGATTACAGGCCCAAGTGGCCAGAAGCAAACCACTTTCTTCTGAAACTCGTCAGTCTTGTTCTGAGAAATGAAGGCTACTCCATGCGAAAAATTGTCAAGAAATTGAAGATCTCGTACAGCGCAGTGTACTCCCTTAGCATAACAGTGCAAACTGTCTCTAACCAGAATAGAAAGAGGAGTGGGAGGCATTAGTGTCTAGTTTGAGAAACAGACGCCTCACAAGTCATCAACTGACAGCTTTATGAAATAGTACCCGCAAAACACCAGTCTCAACATCAACAGTGAAGAAGCAACTCTGTGATGCTGGCCTTCGAGGCAGAGTTGCAAAGAAAAAGCCACATCTCAGACTGGCCAATAAAAAGAAAAGATTAAGATGGGCAAAAGAACACCGACACTGGACAGAGGAACTCTGCCTAGAAGGCCAGCATCCCGGAGTTGCCTCTTCACTGTTGATGTTGAGACTGGTGTTGCGGGTACTATTTATGAAGCTGCCAGTTGAGGAGGCGTCTGTTTCTCAAACTGGACACTCTAATGTACTTGTTCTCTTGCTCAGTTGTGCACCGGGGCCTCCCACTCCTCTTTCTATTCTGGTTTTCAGCTGTGCTAACATAATTGCAAAAGGGTTTTCTAATGTTCAATTAGCCTTTTAAAATTATAAACTTGGAATAGCTAACACGTGCCACTGGAACACAGGAGTGATGATTGCTGATAATGGGCCTCTGTAGGCCTATGTAGATATTCCATTAAAGAAATCTGACGTTTACAACATTAACCATGTCTACACTGTATTTATGAACCATTTGATGTTATTTTAATGGACTTTTTTTTTTGCTTTTCTTTCAAAAACAAGAACATTTCTAAGTGACCCCAAACTTTTGAACAGTAGTGTATATACACAAAGATTTTTAAACGTGACCAGCATTGCACAATAAAATCTTAGACTTATTTCCATTCCGGTTCCTACTTTTAACATAAATACATTTACATTACAGAGATAGAGACACATTACATACTGTAGATACATACACATTACATAGATGAAGACGAAAATAAATTCAGCCTCCAGATGAGTATGAAGGGGGGAATTTAGGTCCAATTCTTACAAACTTTTTCGGGTGGTAGGTTATTCTTTAGATGTTTGGGGCTGCTGGTGAACCATGATGTAAAGGCATAGTCAAAGTGACACTGGACTAGTGCACTAGTTAGGTTTCCATCCAATTAGGGAAAGATTTTCATGCAAATAATTCTAAAATCTTCATAAAAACAACATGCCATGTAAACGGTAGACATGTTCTCTGCTATCCACTTTGTTTTAATGATTATTTTGCGGATAGGGGAGGGTCATATATTTTGCTTTTGGGAGGGCCATCCATTTCATTTCAGAGAGGTCCAATTTTCTCCATGTAACCGTCATTATAAATAATGTTCACTCCCTAACAGAAGCCACTTGTACTGTACGTAACTGCAAAATGCCTCACCCGTGAATAGTTCTAAAATAAAGTGTGTTCATTACAATTCAGCAGTTCTCTTCAACATGGTTTGTTGAACAACAAATATCCCAAAGTCGATAAGGATTTTCTTTTTCCTCATTCCAGAGATGAATGTAAGTGTTTAGAGTGTTGGTTTGTGGCAGGTTTCCACCTACTGGAAGACTCAGAGACCTCTAATGAAACCATCCCAGAGAAGCTGTCCATGCACCTCCGATCAAGATGGGAACTGAGCATCTTGTAACAAAATAGTTCCTGCCATACTCCTGTAATTGGATATCTGGTGTCTTTAATGAAACAACCGTAGCACTGTAGCGGTTAGAAGGCTGCTATATGCAAGGCCCATAAAGAGAAATGCTGACAGTGAAACACAGCCAGGTTGTGTGCCCATTGGAAGGACTTCATGTAATTCTGCCAGCCAGTGGTAAAACACCTTCAAAACTTTTAATTCAACTTCCAATTAAGGAGAATCTGATAACAGTGTTGTCTCAAACTCAGTCAGTTGTCAGGTTTTTCTCCTCCTGCAGTTGTTGGAACGCCTGCCTGCCTGTCCTTCCCCTTCCCCCAGATAGCTTCCGCTTTGCACCATGTGCAAAACATTGCCTGTCTAATTTCTTTGAAGATCTCACACATGTTTGTAGAATAACTGAGATGGCATTTCATTTGACTGACAAAAGACAAGGTTCCATGATGCATCTCTGCTGCTTCCACACCGATGCCTCAGCTTCCACCATGCTCTTCTCAACAAGAAACACATGACTCTCTGGGACATTTAAAGACTACTAATGAACTTAAATATTTTTAAAGGTGTAGGTTATTTGTATAATGTATTTGCACTGGGCAGTATGAGTTATGCATAAGGGTGTTGTATGTTGCCTTTATGGTTCGCTTACAACAAACAGTATGTCGTTGTCACACCCTGACCATAGTTTGCTTTGTATGTTTCTATGTTTTGTTTGGTCAGGGTGTGATCTGAGTGGGCATTCTATGTTGGATGTCTTGTTTGTCTGTTTCTGTGTTTGGGCCTGATTTGGTTCTCAATCAGAGGCAGGTGTTAGTCATTGTCTCTGATTGGGAGCCATATTTAGGTAGCCTGTGTGTTGGGTTTTGTGGGTGGTTGTCTCCTGTGTCAGTGTTTGTACCACATGGGACTGTTTCCGGTTTTCACGGTTCTTGTTTTGTAGTTTATTCATATATAGTTTCATTATTAAAGACCCATAAATTATAACCACGCTGCATTTTGGTCCGCCTCTCCTTCCCAGGAAGAATCCCGTTACAGTCGTAGTACTCATATATGGCAGACTCCTATTCACCGGTGTGAGCATATATGCCTTTATGTTTTGTGTACAAGCTCTCAAAGCGCTGCTCCATTGTCCCCTGAAGCATATGCACATACACGCAGCCTCTTCTCTCCAAGCATAACTACAACCACAAATGAGTTAATTCTACATTCAATGACACAAGGCGTCTTTCTCTGTAGGCTTGTATAACTCATGTAAAGATGTCTTTTGTTGAAGGGAAGGAAGAAGGAGAGAAACTCTTTGTTTTGTGGGTACCATCTGTGTGCGTGGCAGGCATGAAGTCTGCAGGGTGCTCCCTTGGTGATTGGAATCTGTTAGATCTCATGGGAGCCACAGTGAGTGTGTGGGTGCATACGTGTGTGCTAGTGTGTGTGTATGTGTTCCTTCGTACTTGTGTGTGTGTGTGTGTACATGTGTCTGTGTGGGTGCCTATGAGCTCTCGAACCCGAACATGTCGGGGAGCAGAGTGCGTTCCCTGCGGAGACTTACAGTGGGCACCTCACTGCAGAGGAGAGGCCTGAGCCCACAGTGCTAATTGAGCTAATTAGATGGCATCCAAGGAGGGGGGTCATCACTAACGAGTCTGTTCTAATAACATATTTACTGATTTACCCATGTACTGACTACTGTGTCTGGGCTGGCTTCTCCAAGAGTGCAGGGGAGAAGACCCCTGGGGAAACTTTCCTTTGGTGTTATGGTGAACATCTCCTGGCTAAATGCAACAATAACAAACATTTTAAACTCCAGGAAAAATACCGAGGTGAAAAGAGGACAGCAGAGGAAATGAAAGAAACAACCAGTTAGGGCAGAATTCCAGAGTTGGATAATTGTGTGAGAGGCAGGAGGCCCTGCTATATTCACACTCCCTACCCACTAACAGATGAGCTCACTAGACCATGCATTGGCATGTGGGTTTCAATTTCCTTCATTTTAATGCCAGCTCCTCTCAATCAATGGCTTATGATAAACAGCAGCAGCTCAGAGCAGTGACCCCCGAAGCATGCTCCACTGGAGGAACTTCTCTGATAGATAATTAAAGAAGGATTGTGCATATTGGGTGCGGTATTGTCATATAATACAAATCGTCAAGCTAACACCTCTAACCTTGTCTTTTTGGATTAGCCCGTGTAACACTGAAACTTTTGAACGTATTGTTAATGGATCATAGTGTAAAGGGTGATGATAAGAACGGAAACCAGGGACAAGGCAACTTCAGTGTTAGACTCAAGATTTAATATCAAAGTGCTACACAACTTAATAAAAGTGAACCAAGAGTGTGGCTTCTTCTTCCTCTCCAAGCTCAAGACTGACGTTTTACCCATGAACCCTTGCTCTTCTCCCCAGAGCCAGAATAATGGATATCAAAATAAAAGTCCCATATAACAATTGTGAGTATTTTTCATTCGGCTTTCAATACAAATATTCCACTATTGCATAGCTTTACGTGCTGGTAAAGCGTCTCCAATTAGCTTGGTACATTAGAGTGTTACTGCTATGGCAACAATGTTTCTTTGTGTTGGCCTTTGTGATAGATAATTGCTTCTCTCGTCAAACAGTTGGACACATGGCGTTGTGCATTCGGTCACTAGGAAGTTTGTTGTACTTACCTTTCAACAATAGTGCTGATGAAAATACTTCTATTTCTACGTTATTCCACGTTAAAGGATCAACACATTTACATGGCCACGATGTGAAAGGAGCTACGTATACATCCTTGTACTGTCAAAGAACGAATGTTACAGACAGGGAGAAGGAGAGGAGCTTTATAGGACTGTTCTGTACCATATGTGTCCTCTTTAGAGTGTCTATTCCCAGCAGAGATGGTAAGGGGACTCATGGGCATACTCTACAATAGCTCAATAGTTTGCATATAACATTCTCTCAGTAGTGTTATAGTGTTCTGTTTGACAAACCTACAGAGGTCCTCAACTGGACTACACGTACTACACGTACCTCTAGCAAGAGGCGTCACTACAGACACTGGTTTGTTCCCAGGCTGTGTCACAAACGGCCGTGATCGGGAGTCCCATAGGGCGGCGCACAATTGGCCCAGCTTCATCTGGGTTAGGGGAGGGTTTGGCAGGGGGGGTAGGCCGTCATTGTAAATAAGAACTTTTTCTTAACTGACTTGCCTAGTTAAATAAATAAACGAGAGGCTAGGGAATGAAGGAGAGCTTGCTACAGTACAATGCAGAATATTAGTATGTACCTTTTTACATTTGAGTCATTCAGCAGACACTCTTATCCAGAGCAATTAAGTGCCTTGCACAAGGTCACGCCTACAGATTTTTAACCTAGTCGTCTCAGGGATTCAAACCAGGGGACCTTCTGTTACTGTCCCAACTCTCTCAACCGCTAGGCTACTTTCTTATACTTTGAGAACCCATACTGCTAACCTTACACACCTCCTCAGCCTTGAGGCTTTCAGCATAATGACTGTGTTAATCTCAACAACAGATGTACACAGACACACGCACGTACGCATGCTTTGTCTTGGCTTTGTCCATTCATATATACACTAAGTGTACAAAACATTAGGAACACCTTCCTAATATTGAGTTGCACATCCTTTTGCCCTCAGAACAGCCCCAATTCATCGGGGCATGGACTCTACAAAGTGTCAAAAAACTCCCACGGGGATGCTGGCCCATGTTGACTCCAGTTGTGTCAAGTTGGCTGAATGTGCTTTGGGTGGTGGACCATTCTTGATACACACGGGAAACCAATAGCACTGCAGTACTTGACACACTCAAACCGGTGTGCCTCTCAGTACTCAGTACTACCAACCCTGTTCAAAGGCACTTACATTTTTTGTCTTGTCAATTAACCCTTTGAATGGCACAAATCCTTTTTTAACCTGTCTCCTCCCCTTTATCTACGTCAATAATGGATCGTAGTTTTCACCTGGATTCACCTGATCAATCTATGTTATTGGAAGAGCCGGTGTTCATAATGTTTTGTACAGTCAGTCATTAGTTGAATTAATGGCCTCTAAAACTCAAAGAGAGTGAAGAGTGAGGTGTGCAACAGAAAATATGTGAAAATAACAATTCAGGGTCGTTCACATGTTTATATTGTTACATCTTGAAAGTCAACAGCAACATAAGTGATACTTCAACAGTAATACAAACTTGCAAGGAATTGATAGAGTAAGAGGGAACAATGTTAAGGTTTCTTTTGTGAAAGTGTATTTAGTTTCACTTTGGTTGACCAAGCAACAGCAGAAACGTATGCAGTTTCCTGCAAACCTTAATGGAGAATGGTAACATTGCTGTCTTTTGGAAAATGTTAGATAAGGAGTGTATGGTCAAACACAGTTCCTGTGCTCAATATTCAAATGTTTTCACTAGCCCACTGATGAATTTATGCAGAGCATCTTGATTCATGTCATGTAGTTTAGAAATTGATCTCACAGCCCTCCCTTTTAAAATGTTCCCATTGTAAACTGCCAATATACACTATATGACCAAAAGTATGTGGACATCTGCTTGTCGAATATCTGATTCCAAAATTAAAATAGAGATGGTCCCATTTTTGCTGCTATAACAGCCTCCACTCTTATGGGAAGGCTTTCCACTAGATGTTGGAACATTGCTCCATTCAGCCACAAGAGCATTAGTGAGGTCAGGTACTGATGTTGGGCGATTAGGCCTGGCTCGCAGTAGGCGTTCCAATTCATCCCAAAGGTGTTCGATGAGGTTGAGGTCAGGGATCTGTGCAGGCCAGTCAAGTTATTCCACACCGATCTCAATAAAAAAACATTCTGTATGGACCTCGCTTTGTGCACTTGGGCATTGTCATATTGAAACAGGAAACGGCCTTCCCCAAACTGTTGCCACAAAGTTGGAAGCACATAACCGTCTAGAATGTCATTGTATGCTATAGCATTATGATTTCCATTCACTGGAACTAAGGAGCCTAGTCCAAACCATAAAAAACAGCCCCAGAACATTATTCCTCCTCCACCAAACTTTACAGTTGGCACTATGCATTGGGGCAGGTAGCGTTCTCCTGGCATCTGCCAAATCCAGATTTGTACGTTAGACTGCCAGATGGAGAAGTGTGATTCATTACTCCAGAGAACGCATTTCCACTGCTCCAGTGTCCAATGGCGGTGAGCTTTACACCACTCCAGCCAACGCTAGGCATGGCGCATGATGGTCTTAGGCTTGTGTGCGGCTGCTCGGCCATGGAAACCCATTTCATGAAGCTCCTGACAAACAGTTATTGAGCTGACATCGTTTCCGGAGGCAGTTTGGAACTCGCTAGTGAGTGTTTCAACCGAGGACAGATGTTTTTTACGCGCTATGCTCTTCAGCACACGGTGGTCCCGTTCTCTCAGTTTGTGTGGCCTACCACTTTGCGACTGCTGAGCCATTGTTTCTCTTAGATGTTCCCACTTCACAATAACAACGCTTACAGTTGACTGGGGCAGCTCTAGCAGTGAAAGGGAAGGTGGCAGCCTGTGACGGCACCACGTTGAAAGTCACTGAGCTTTTCAGTCCGTCCATTTTACTGCCAATGTTTGTCTATGGAGATTGCATAAATGTGTCCTCAATTTTATAAACCTGTCAGCAACGGGTGTGGCTGAAATAGCCAAATCCACTCATTTGAAGGGGGGTCCACATACTTTTGTATATATAGTGTAGGCTACCACCACAAATCTATAATCTCTGCCTCTTTTCAGTCTTTCATTCCAGACCAGTATCGTGTCCCTTTTTTACATTTGACTAAAATGGCTTGTTTCTGTGGATAATTGTACCATGTAACGATTAGCCCTGGCTAGATTACGTTATGAATACGTGCTATTTGGACAAACAATGTCTGAGGCCAGTCAATGTCTGGGGCAGGAGTCAAAGTAAATGTTCAATTGCAATGGGAGATGTCACCTTCCACCTTAACACCATTGTATCCAATGATGGTCCTGTTGGCATGGGTGGACAATTTCTCTTTGCATATTAACTTTGGACTCTTTTTTAATTCTCTTTTACCAAATGAGATGAGAGGATTGAGTCCTCCATTTCATGAATGGTATCCAGGGACTGTTATGAGGAGGGCTAACTGCGTCCATTAGTTAAGTGACCTATTATCATTTTTTATTGCACAGAAATCTAATTTGACAGAATTGTTTTAATTAAACAGCAGCTAAGTAAAGGTCACGTGTATTCTGTGGAATGAACCTAGGGCACTCAGCAGTAATCAATGATCGCAGGTAACTTTTAATCATTTTACTCTGGCGCATGGGGTTCACACTGAAATGTAATATATAGGCATCTTATTACGAGTCCTTTGTCGAATGCCCCCAATTGCTCTTCAGTAGAACAAAAGCTGCATTCATACAGTTCTCCACTGTGGCATCAAGGGTATTAAAAAATCCCCTCTACAGAGTGCAAATTACTGGTGTGCTAAACCCCTCTGAATGAGAGGAGCCCCCTAAATGCAGCAAGAGTCCAACTTTGGAGGGTCTCTAAATAATGCTAGTTTGACCATTCTCCTATTTGTTTCAAATGTAATCTGCAGTGAATATGAAAATAAAAGCTTATTCCAGCTTCACCTGTGCATGGCTGCATCTGGGACAGTCCTGTATTTCAGCCCCTCTTCAGGTGTACCAACTTTTCTTTCTACAACAAAGGGCCTTTTGTCAGCAAGACATTTAAAATAGGCAACAAGAGTGTCGTCCCAATGACAATTGACAATAGTTTGTGGTGTTTTGTAACAGATGTCTCTTTCCATACATCAAATGGCCCGAGTGCACAATGCACTGTTTGGATGCTGGGATTTGGAGTCGACGAACATGCGCAGGTAGCCTACTTTTTGAAGGGATCTGTTTAGCAATAAGATTAACACATAATGGTTGATTATCTTCATGACAAATTAAAAATAAATGAATTTTTTTACCACTAAATGTCTTTACTACTAGGCTCATAAAAATTTTTGGGGTCCCGTGAAAAAAAGAGAATAAACGGTATAATTCCCACTCTGCCCCTATGTCAACCATGGAGGCAACCTGACTTTTTAATCAACCCAGCTCAACTTTAACTAATGCATAACCTCTGCTCTGAACTGTCTAAACTGTCTATTGGTCTTGTCTGCGTAAAGTTATTTTCAGGAATATGTTGTCCATGGAAAACTAAGAGGAGGTGGTTTCAAGAGCAGCAGATTTCAAAAGATCTCTTTACAAACTCTCAGAGAGTATAAAAAGTTTATGTTGGCCTTGTTGAGTTGGCTGACATGTGTAGTGCCCACGGGGACTGATTCCCCGAGAATTACACCAAAGTCACATTTTCAACCCTGAATCCAGCCACCCGCATCACAGAGCTCCTGCTGTTCACAATCAGGAGCGTGTAAAACCAGGAAAAGCTTTGATCTGTATGTTCTCTCTCTCCTCTCTTCTCCCTCTCCTCTCTCTCAATGTCTTTCTCTCTTCTTTCTCATCTTCAATATCAAACCACAACATAGCACTCATTGGTCAGACATAAGTGATAGTGATCTGTTGTCTGACCTTGGCTGGGGAATGTTTCATTTTCTACAGATACTAGATAGTGTAGAAAACATTGTTCAGCTTGCTTTGGTTGTTTAGCTGTCATGTCAACATCACAATGATTTGAGTCCATTAGTCCTAGTTTCTGTTGGCCTATGATCACTGATCAGGATTTTTATGGAATTTATTACAAGCAACAAATCTCAGTCCAACAAGACCTCTGATGTAAATTACTGCGTACATTACTGAAGGGTTGTATTCATTTTATTTAATCAGGGTCAAGGAAAGCAATTACTGGCAATTCATTCAAACCCAGTTTATCTTATTAATAAACAGAACATACGTCGTAGCTTCTGCCTCTGAGGTTGATGTTCTGTCATGACCTACATGGTCTGACAATTGGTTGCCTTTTGCACAACCATTTTGTGTGAATGTGACTGCCTGTGTGCGTTGCGATATGACTGTCTGTTGTCTTATTCCTCTGTATAAGCAGAGCATTCTTATATGGAACAGTTCAAAGTTTAGTATTTCAAAGCAGCTTCCTTTTGAAGGGTAGGAGAATCACTGAATTATGCATCGGCTGTTTAGAGCAAGCCTGAGCAGACTGGCTTCAACCAGGGGGGGAGACGAACTGAGGCTTCAAAAATCAGTCAGCTAATGAAAAGAACTGGTTTTTCTGCCGCTCTAACTCTCTTGCTCCTGCCTGCCTGCCTGCCTGCCTGCCTGCCTGTCTGTCTGTCTGTCTGTCTGTCTGTCTGTCTGTCTGTCTGTCTGTCTGCCTGCCTCTCTCTCTCTCTCTCTCTCTCTCTCTCTCTCTCTTTATCATTCTCTCTGTCTCTCTCTCTCTTCCTCTCTCTTTATCCCTGCCTCTCTTTCTATTTCCCTCTTGCTTTCTCCCCCTCTCTCCCCTTTCTCTCTCTCTCTCTCTCTCTCTCTCTGTGTCTCTCTCTGTCTCTTTTTCTATATCGCTCTCTTTCTATCTCTCTCTCTTTCTTTCTCTCTCTCTCTCTAGTTTGCACTTTTCCCATCTCTCAAACCCCTCTCCATCTCTCCCCCTTTCTCTCTCCTTCTCCTTCTCTCTCTCTCTCCTCTCTCTCTCGCTCGCTCTCTTTCTCTCTCTTTTTCCATCTCTCTATACCCTGTCTCTTTCTATATCCT